>NW_019213683.1:333877-357381 GCF_002532875.2 Varroa jacobsoni
TAGAAAGACGTTAAGAATAGGCCGAAAAGTTTGTAGCGTATATACGAAGAAAAAGGAAACGGCTGAGTATCAATACTATTCAATGCTCTTTATGCGTTCCTGTGATCACCTATACCAAACGTTGGGTATTATTTCTTTTTTTGATGAGATTTGGGGTAAAGCCGTTATTGAAAATTCATGGGGAAGGCCTTTTGAAGTGACAGATGAAATACTGCGTCAGAATTGTACGGTATTCTAGCACAAATCTAACGTAATACGAGCCAGCAGATTCAGTCAGTCTGGTTACACTTAAACAAATTTAAATGATATTAAAAATAACGTACTTTCATAATTTTTAGTCTGCCATTCTTCAAATAAAAAAAATCACCAAATTTTGAAAATTGTCGATTATGACGACTTTTTTAAGCATGAGCTTTTATGTTATAATTAAAAATAATTTTTTAAAAGGGAATTTTTTTAGTGAGACGTTTGAGTAATATGTATAGTTGGTCAAGTATGAAATCATTGCGTGGGCTTTTTCTACTGCTTTTTACTTAAAAATTATTAAGAACTACACTTCGTCTTATCGCCACATAAATATCCGTTAAAGGAAAAAAGTACTGTCGCCGTTGATCGATTGTTCTCGCAGAGATTCGAACAGGAGAAAAAGTGTCGGCGTCAGATTTTTGTAGAAATTTAACCTACTCAGACCGTAGTGTCTGAGACCACGTAAAATGACTACGGGGCTTTTTACATCGATTCGAATTTACATTTGAAAAAAGTACAATGTAGTCAAATTAAAGTTAGATTGAATAAAATTTACTCGTCTATAGTTAGAAATTATTAGATGTAACCGAGTCAACATGTATATATATATACGATTACCTGAAAATTTATACTGAACCATTTACGATACTGCCAAATATGTACAGGATATAAGAAACTATGTCACGTATTCATGAAGTGGGGTTCTTATGTCGAGGTAAATCGTTGTCTGCGCCGTTACACTGGCTGTTGCAATTCATGAGGGATGTACAAGTCGAATTTTTTTTTTTTAGACATATTTATATGTGAGAAGGCTTAACGCATGAAGAGGCCCCACTTTCGACTGTTTCCGTTCGAAAGCTGAACTAGAATCACGGTCTTGGATTGAAACAAAAATCAGAATAATTAATTAAAAATGTCAGGCCTTAAGATTCAGCCTAGCCACTGGATAGTCGCGTTAAAGATTTGGCCATGACACCAATGCGAGGGACAAAGGCCTACCGACTGCCAGTAAAACGAAAGTTGACTCTAAATGTTGTGACCACCTCTCTAGAATGTGTGTCAGATTGATTTTTTTGATGTAGCAATAATGCGCTTTATTATTATATATTGGCTTAATCGTCCCTGTCCAAAGACTGCATCACCTGAGACGAACGAAACAAACAAAACAGCAAAGCCAGACTCACCGTATGCAAAAAAAAAGACCTTAAAGTCGAAGCTTAAAAAAGTAAAGCTTAAAAAAAAGAATTTAAAGTCGAAAAATTCGATTATCTAACCTATTGACAAGGTCTGTTTTCACTGTTTTCTACTTAATTATTTCAACTAACGTCCATCTTTCAAAAGCTATATCCAGATACCTATCCAGATAGCATGCGAAAGGAGCTCCGTTCAAAACGGTCCAAATTACCAGGCCCGTATAGGTTAAGCGTTCTGACAATATGAGCAGTGTTAGTAGGTATTGATTTCTCATTCAGGGCAAACTTGCCCAATGGCCAATATACATGTCTCATGAGACATCCGCACAGGTAATATCTCGAATACTGCTTTCCGCTACTTTTCCTGTTTCTTCAACCTAATAAGGCCCGCATCTAATATCTAACTCTAACAATAAGCACAAAACGCAGGTGGAAGATGTGTACGGACCGCTGAAAGATCTTTCCCGCATAAAGAACGAGAACACCATGGTGAAAAGCGAAACAAATTAGCGTGAGCCCTTGTCTTCCCCTGCCTGGTTGCTCATTTGGGCGCCGTACAGTCCGGTCATTTACCCAAAACAGTGGATTGAGCTCGGTCCAAACGCAACCGAACGAAAGACAATCCTTTTTACCTCTATTTTGCTCGAAATCGAGCGGGCGAGCAAAAAAGTCCTCGAGAATCAGACCTTTATAGACTAGAACTCAATACACGAGATCTAGTTGCCGATTTTTCGTTCCTGAAATCTTCGTCTCGACCCCAATTACAGGCTTTATCACTCATCAGTCAAGTTTCTCAGCCGACACGAAAGTCCGTGGGATCGTTGATACTTGAACAAGTTAGTGATGCGCTTTTATTCGGTCGATCTTACGATGACCACAAGCAGCTCTACCCGAAAAGACCTCTTTTTTAGCCCCAGAGGCTAGTTACATCTTTTGTTCGACATGTTGTGTAATAATAAATACGTTTACTAGATGAAAAGTACGTTTTTAGCAGAATAATATATCTGTAGTTGCTGGATAAGAACGATCGCGTATGCGAGTATATATTTCGAAGTAGCATATGTATACCTATATATATATTTTGATGCAATCTAAGAAAACGCATTGCACAGGGGTTTACTTTTAATGTTTATTTCTATAGATTTGATAGATCTGCCCATACGTATGTTAAACAAAAGAAAGTTTATATAATTAAACAAAAGCTGATAAATTCCTTCCTTCTTTACATTGACTGCTGCTGCCAACACTACTTGAAATAGGTACATCTACACCCGCCATAAATGTTACTTCCAGTCGCTAAAGTAGCAGCCTTCGCCACCAAAAGTTGAACTTGTTTCTTCTATAGACTTGGCACAAATGTTAACGTACGATGTTAACAACGCAAATGTTCCAGTATGTAATCTATGTTTCTGTCAAAAACTCGTTGGAGGAAATGATTAATTAAGTTACAAATCACCTGCTTAAAGAATTCTAATAGCGTGCGAACATCGTGGCCTTACTAGGATCACCAGGTGATGAGTGTGTTTCGCAAAGCTCGGCAGAGTTCTGTTCGGGACCCAAATTCATCCATAGTTTTTTTTTTTTTAAATTATATATAATCTATAGACGAAGTAAGTTAATGTTTTCTTCGGAAGAGTGTGTAACGATTTTTGTTGTATTATCTAATAATCTTAACGCCGGTTCTATAAGAAATATGACGATTAAGGATCGGCGAACGTTCTCAATCGAACAATCGCACACAAGACGGTGAGATATTTTCATAGAAAAACAGTCGACTTCTGACTTTGCCACAGCGTAGATTAATGGGTAACATTTTTTTCCAGTTGGACGTTGTGGCAATGAGCACAAGTATGCCAAAGGGGCTTTAAAGGGGGTTAATTGATACTAACAGCCGACTTGTCATCTAGCTGAAATCATAGTTTCTTTTTGTTAATTTGTTTAAGAATTATCATTACGTAGGGAAAATGGTAATAAATACAAGTATGGATTATGCAATATACATATGTTGCTTTCGCAGCTTCTCAGGGAACCTTGTTTTAAGGATTTTCATCAGCCGTTTTAAGAGTTAAATTATTCAAGAAAGTCTCTATGGGGTGAGGTCCTTCTCGAGTTACCCAGTACCGTTTAAAAAGATGTGACCAAGGACTTATTGGACCACACGAAATCAGCTAAAAACGTCAACTGGACGAACTACAGTCTACAGTTCTAAGATAAAACCTATCTTTTACTCGCCACTTATAATATCCCTTTGTCTTTAAGTATCTTTCGTGATCAGCATAACTTCAATTGAAAGCCACTAACAATCACTGTTAAAATGCATTAATTGTAAACTACCTACTATATCGTACCTTGTGTATATTCTTCTTGGTCATGCTCTTCCCGTAATGCCCGGCAAAGGGCGCAATCCTCATTCCAGACACGGTGTTCTGTCATGCAACAGCAAGCGCCGCTAGCCCCAATTGACGCCTGCTGGAGGATGCCTGCGCCACGGGCGCCGCTTCCATTCGTTCGAGATCTGGTAGAATCCGAATGACAAAACGAATATCAGACGTAATTGCAATGTACATACTAAACAGAAAAAAAAACATCTTTCGTAGACAACATAGTTGGATACGGAAACTGTTAGACAAGAAACGCAGTTTACAAACATTTGTAAATTTGGTAGTTTTATTCAGAATTAGCTGAATAAAGCAGTCGAATAAATATGCATATATTTTTCCTTGCGAACATTCAACAAAATAGGGGGGTTACAATGTAGTTTAGAATCAGAAAAAGCATCGACTTCTAGTTAGGAAGAATGAAGGTTTTCAGTAGAATGTAAAAACAGGCACAAACAGAAGGCATTTCAAACGCTAACTCACTTTAAAAAAGTGCTATACTACTAATTTTTGTTTTTCTTATCGGGCGCCAGAACTATTTTAGATGGAGCAACATTGCAACTGAACTACGGGGCACCTATGCGTCTTAATTAAATAAATCCTAATAATTGTTCAATGTTATTTTTAAATCACCCAGACTGTATAGCATCTGTGCCGTTGACCACAACTCTTACGACTAGAGTTGCTACTAATTGTGATGCACAATTATCGTCACAAACGGCACATAACGGACAATATGTTAGTTCGCTGAATAATATACACGCTAAGTCCACTCGTATGGGGAAACATCACGCAAAAAAGACAGCGCCCCAGCACGCATCCGAACCGATCCGCCATTTTATTTAATCCCAATCCAGTATGAGCACTGAACGCATGTTTATCTTCGAAACTCTGAGTGAGGCCTCGCTGAAAAATGCCTTCTCATCTATTATTTTTTTTTTTGTGAAAACAATATTTTGCTGTGTCTGTAGCGGGTTTTGTAGATGCTCAATGATATAAACTAGTGCGATTGTTAAGTAATCACATGGACAGTTGTGGTGACGCACTAAATAAGCGATGTCTACATGAGTTTCACATGTAGTAATGTTCGCTTGTGTTGACCACCAGACGACGTTAAAAGTCGTCAAGTAACGGATTTATAAATGCCTGTCGAGTCGGGAAGCTAGAACCTAAAATTAGAGAGAGATAGGCGGATCCTAGGTACCGTCGATGTCAGCTCCTATGAGCAAGGCAGGGTTCTATCTATCACCTCACATTAGTGAGTCAACAGGTTGCTCGCACCAGTAAGGAAGGAGTGCGGGGAAATGGCCTGTGCTCAGTTGTCACAAAGTGGCCAGCAGTTCCCCCGGTAGCCAATTGTAACGTCATCGAGACAACGTGTCCGTTATTTGCGTTGTTGGCATTTCTGTTTGCGCGGGGGTAGCGTAAGTAGGATCATTGCGTCTAGTAGCTTTACGATTAGCTTCAGTCATCGCCATTGGCGTCAACCACAAACCAGTTCGCATTCGGGTCGTTGACGCATATGTCTACTCTGCAACAAACCACGGAATAGACATGTATGACCAGCTAACAACACAGCTTTTGATGCGGGCAAGCAGCCACAGGCGTATATACAAGCACGAGGCGGTCATCTTCCTAATATAAATAAGTACACTGAGCTTAACGCTGTTGCTAAGCAATCGGCTGTGGCCATATAGGTTAGGAACGAGTGAAACCAGGTAGGCTGAACTTCTGAGTTTTATGTCCGGTATTGCCGGTAGGCATTCCATCAGACGGCAGCTTCCCAGCACGAAACGAAGTGTGTCTATGCCTGGGATCGAATCTAGACCACAACGTGTCGCTTAGATAAGCAGGCAAACACGTTATCTACTAAGCTATCACGGGCGGATAGACTGAACCTGATTCGACTAAACAGTCGACCTGACGTATGTCTCTCTTTTCCGGTAGCCAAACCTATTCGTCTATCTTCCTGCTACCGGAAAGCACTTAGACTAAAGGACGGCAAGGAATCACGCCAATAGAAGTGTTCTTATGGGAAGTCATGGGTGTCTCTTACTTTCCTATTCGTTGCGGCCAACCTCTGAGTTGCTGTCCCGCTACCGGTTCTTTACTTACTCACGTAAGACATACACGATCCCCTATGATGCCCTGGGTTGCCACAACGGCACTGCATAATCATTGCGACACCAGCGGCAGCAGCAGCAGACCAAGAACGGAAAGCAAAGCAGGACTGCCCCGGCTTAACCTCCCGCCTCTTTGCCATCGAACAGATTAACTGTGTGTGACGAAACCATAAAGCGATATTTGCAAATCTTGTAGGACAATCGAACCTTCTCTGGCATTTTCCTTGAAGGAAAGTTAACAATAAATTCGGCATGCGATGCTCATTCGTAAACACCAAGCTGACATATATAACAAGCATTTCGCTGTTGCGCATCATGTAATAGTAAGCACTCGATTACAGTCGCTAGCAATTCTACCAGTTTTCACAGAGACATGTAGAGCGAAGTACCTGCATAACGTTCCGTACCTGTACGATAGTCAGAAGGAAAAGAATGTGCAAAGACCGTGCGTCACGGTGCATGAAACCTAACCCACGATCAACGGTATACGATGTCGAAAGCGGCGGATATGGGCAGGTAATTTGCCTCAATTATTTAAGGAAGTCAAGTCTGTAGGTGTCTGTTCTAGGCTAGCTCATAAGAATTCTATTAGAACAGATAGGCCTTACGAGATACGACATCCGCAATAGGACCTTGTTTACCGCGCCGATGCGAGCATTGATGCAATTTTCAATTTAGTAACAGGCGAAACTTTTTTAATTCAAAGCCATCACAACCTCTTCGTAATATTTCATTGGAGAGAAATTTTGCTGTCTGCAGAAGTTGACTGGCTGATGCGATTTATCGTTTTTGTACACCTTCATGCCGCCTGTACATGCGCAAAACGGTAGTTGTGATGCAGGCTTATTAGCGCCACAAGCTCGAGCACGGTTTCGTACTTTATTGGTATCGTCATGCGATGCTTCACGCATAGAACGAAGAGTACGACGGGGGTGATGGGTATTGACGGAACCCAATCACCTGATAACGTTCTCAACAGTAAAGCCGCTATCCATTCTAATTTTGGTGATTACATATAAAAGATCTGATGAAAAACTGGACATTTATTACCACAGACGCTATTACGATCGGTTTAACTGTAAAGAAATGGAAGCGAAAAATTCAAAGATAATTCTACGGAAGAGATAGAAGGACCGAAGTAAAAGGAATAAAAAGGATATGTCAAACAATTCCAGCAAAGCTAATCAGATTGATTCGGCTCTTACGTCGTACATATTTCTGCAATGGTACAAAGCATCGTTTAGTAACGTTCGCCCTAATCATATACCTAACACGTAGGTGTTTTTCTTCAAAAAATGATAAAATTCTATAAGGTTAAACTTTTTCTGATCTCAGCAGTTACCAAATAAGAAAACAGACAACTTGAGTGAGTTATAATACGACGATAACTTAATACATCGGAGCGCAAAGCGTTCAATCCCTTATAGTGTGTACAATGGCCGCACCCTTTATATATGTATACAATTGGATTTAGGCATGTGGAAAAGATGCCTCTGTACATATGTATATACACACGTAATGGTTATATAAAACTTAAACATAAGTGCTACGTTCACTTGACTATAATGAAATGAGCTGAAAATAACTTTTAGTAAGTGTAATGTTTGTTCACGGGCCTGTTTACTCGGCGAAGCTACGAAAAATCTGAGCCTGCAGTAGGCTTAGTCGATTGTACGACATATGTGTTCATTACCGAATCCGTCTTTGCACCACACACCGCTAGTATTGTTGTTATTGTCTGTTGTGCTTTTACCCATTACTTACTTTCTATTGTAGGTAAATACCATCTGGCAATATATCTGACGCGTCTGTACTAATCAAGCCATCCATAATATAACCGCTGGTCTGTTGTATACAACTGGTCATGAAACGGACGTGTGCACATCTTGGGCGGATGCCAGGAGAATAACCCAATCGATAAAGAAGAATAGAACCTGCCAGCAAAACCCAAAAGATACATGCGCTTTTCCCTGGTAAAGGTTACTCCGAAAAGATACAACGAATAATGCAGCCTATAGAAGTAACAGGTGTTTTGCTGCTGTTTCACATGATGGTCATAAAAACCATCCTTAGATATTGAGACAGAGTGAGACAGTTTTCTACTTAGATATTCAAGCGTATCGGGCATAAAAACGTTGTCTGCTTATGATTATTATTATTATGAGGTGAGTGTCTATAGAAAATATGTGTTATGCATAGATAAAAATAAAATAAACATGAATTTCATATAGTGCACTATATCAAATTCAACTTTCTACCAACCTGGGCAACGTTAACCCTAAAGTAATAGCATGATTTAAACGATTATACTATATATATATATATATATATATATATATATATATATATTGAAAACGCGAAGAAGTCGAACAATTGATCGTGCGTGACATGCCCTGCAAAGGATTAATGTCCCTCGGTACAAAAATCGTGCAACTATACTGAATAGAAGCTTGTCTTGTTAATTAAGGTACTTTGCGCTCTTTAATAAACAAGACTTCTATATGCAAAATCATCTTAAAAGGGTTGAGGTTGTCCTTCCAGTTTAATCTGATATGAGGCTGTTACCCAATGATCTTACGCGGTAGGGCTGTTTGGTAGAATTCATAATCGGACGGGATTTCCAAAACACTAAGGGACCATTTTAGTTAGATGTTAGTTAGCTAGTGACAAATCATCATCATGTACAAGCAAAACGTAGATACGATAAATAGAAAACGGAAGGCACTCACAAAAATGATTTGTAACTCTAGTGTAATCGGTATAGTCTTCTGCCATCCTTAACCCTTAACTGTAGCAAAATTGGGTTTTATATATGGGAAACCTACCATATGTCCATGATTTACACACGTACATCTTGTACGTCAGGCGCATCGAATTCCAGCAATCGAATGTAAACCCCTTATGAATTGAACGGGTTCATTACCGCCCAACATGGCGTCTGCATACAAAAATTTTAATTACATTGGCAGTGTTCATGTTACAGGCTAAAATTGCTATACAATTATATTTTACTTTCATATGCCCTGTATAAGGATAAGCATGTTCTAGTTATCCCAAAAGAACAGCTTCGTGTCTTACTGCACCCCTAACTAGACGTCTTCTTTGAGTAAACAAACAGACAGGGCACCAGCGACCTTGACGCGCGCTTAAGATCTCACAGCGTGATTGGAAATCTGCTTCGAGATGAAGCTTGCCACCTTTTGGCGAAAAGACGTACATCATTCGGTGAAAAGATGGTAGAAAATTCTTCCAAACTTATATGATAATATATATATATATATATATATATATATATAGGAAGTACGAAAGATTCTCTAGTTAGATGCATAAAATGGGTTTGTATAGGCAATTAAGTATTCTCTGCACGGTTAAGCAGCAATCAGCAAAAGGGTGATCCATACGTCTACGGAATAGAAATTTTACCAGAAGCATACGTTACGGTAGTCTCGATAGAGCGGGCACTCTAAGCGTTAATTAAGCAATCTCTAAGCATGATCCTACGTCATGAATCAACGTCATGGACAAGTTAGAAAATAACACAATTAGTTATGTGTGCCGAGTCTATCTAACGCTGTACAATCAGCAAATTGACAGTTTGATAGATGTATGAGGTGATGGACAACGAGTCATGTGAGCATTCTCCGAACAGACTCTTGCAGGATCAAGTAAGGTAACTTTCATTGATCAAAATGCGCATAGGCAACCTTCAGCGGGCACATCATCCTTCGCGTAGCGCGTTAAAGTCATATAGTAAACTGTTTCGCGACAAGCGCTGAGCGAGGGACGATTGCTGAAACAGACTTACCCGTACACCTTTGCCTGCCTCCCACGAACAATTATCAGATGAAGGAATCGAGCTAGGTAGTGCTTTGGGGGAGAAAATTGGTATAAGAATTCCGGCTTATTGGTTTACTTTTAGATTGAAGCTCCCAAAACTGTTGGAGCTCGCCAGTTCCGTGTAGAATGCGTTAATACGGACACCAACTAACACAGCTGCGCTCTAGCCTTTAGCTACCGGGATGTGGATACCGTCGATCCTTTGCAATTTCAAGGAAGTTTTCAGCATTGTCTTCCCGCTTCTCCACTGCAATCGCTGTCACCCAGACCAAAGTTTACAGTCCCTTATATAGTCTTCTACATCGTTCCGAAGCCTTGTCTGGCTGATTGTCTATTGCAATAGGCATGCTTGCAACAATTGCGTTCCATTCGTTTTACGCTAACTAAAAAGATCAAGCACGACAAGAAGCAAACTGAGCGTCATCCCCGCATTTCGGCTGGATCGTGCCACGAACCCGAAAGGGAGACAACCCTGCGATTATACCGCCATAGGGTTCAGGCCTCACATAAATTCCTCTCTTAACGGAAGCGCCCGTCGACGTCCGCTTTGTCGACTACTAGGTTGTAACTACGAAGTGCTAGGCTGCTGTTGTTATTATTTTCGTTAACTTTCTTCTTTGTAAGCAGTGGCCCCGCCAGCTGCTCTTCTTCGGCCTGCGGCCTTTGGTTTCGTCTTCAAAGACTTCGTTTTCGTATTACACTATACGCATGCCCGAAGAATCGAGGACAATCTTTGCACAGAAAGCTTCATTTTAATTGGGTGATGACGTAAACGCCGATTGTTTGGACAGTGAATTGAAAATATAGTGAAACATTTCCCAATAGAGAAACACACAGCAAACAGGTTACTTCATGATCCCGATTTTCAAATCTAGAGGTGCTGAAAATATGTGACATATAAACGTGATAAAATAACCGCATAGATTCTTTCGTGGCGGTAATTTTCGACAAGAACTTGGTGCTTTCTGAAATGCTTATGCATAAAAATTACAGAAAATGTTTTCCATTAAAATAGTGTACTCAGTTTCCATAAACTTCCCGTAGCAATGGTTCACCTTGAAAAAAAATTATCTATATAAAGGTGCAGTTGCCGATTTTTGAAAGAGTAGTTCTTCGCCGGCCCGATCAGACACAGTTAGATATATTGGTGCATTTAGCTTAAGCTAACTTGAAAAACATAGCCAGAATCAAAAACAGTCATTCACGTGTATGATTTTCAAAGTACTATAATAATTATGTATATAAATTTCATTAGATTTGTTAAACGTATTTCAAGGTTGGGTCTTATAACGTAACGGACTATAGCAGTGCAATGGAAACTGAAACGAGATAGTAGCGCACTTCTTTTTAAGCTTTTAAAATCTAACGTTCTTCCAGGAAACACAGCTTAGTGGTTTCGTAGCTCGGTTTCTCGTGGTACTGGTCACTAGCATAGACCAACTTCGCATATGATTATATCCTTGTTGTTAGCAGCTGTCATTGCGTAATATTTATACTGACTGTACCCCGTCGTCATTTACGGACGCTTTGTACTCTTTTCGTTAACTACTCATTCAGGTTCCACACCTCTCGCAACCGCTGCTATCTCTTCTCTCCTGTTCCAATGAAACGTCAACAACATTGTATCGGTCCGTACGAAGGAACACGCAGCCGTTCAGCCCGTACAATAATGCACAGCCGTACGAAGACGACACCACCGAAGTTCCACGATTTCCTGCCCTTCATCAGCGATGCACCTATATTATTGGAAGTATCTAACTCGCGTCAGTCTTCGCAAGTTGGTAGGCTACCCCAAACTAGTTTCATTTGGCAAACTGAAAACCCAGTTTCACTGTAAAACTATACCGTGGTACGGACCTCTGTGTGTTCTATTTTGCTCGCAATAAAGTTTGTGTGTCGCTAGACGCTGTCACTGCTTCTGCATTCACTGTGGCATTCGTTTTGTTTCGTGAGTCGGAATCGGAATGATCACTGAAAGCGGATTTAAAGAAAGCATAGAAGATATGAAGGTCGAAAAGGCATCCCAAGCTTTGAACCCAGAAAGAGAAGAAGCAATAGCGCGGCAGGCAGATGATTGAAAACGGAGGTTCTACAGGGAAGGCGCCCCAAAGTGAAAATTGACTTAATGACAGCTACGGTCCGCGTTTAAGCTCGATCCCGCTATAGAGGCGTTTGCCAGGTGTCATCTTGAAGGATGTAAGGCTTCTAGGTTATTGAAATATAGGCTTTTTGAAACTTATATGTTCACCTATTTAAAGTGTATTGAACTATATAGTTGCTGTATAGATCATTATGGTGTAAGAATTCGCACGTATGGGGCTAAAAATATTGATAGCTGATTTACTTCTAAAGGCTGATATTATCAGCTTCGTGACATAGGACAATACGGCGCACGATTTTAGGCAGCCGTAGTTTAACACTCATAAACAGACTCAAAGTTCTTTTATAAATTATGTTTCCAAGAAACATGTTTCAGGAATTCTAAAATGTACTGACAGCAAGCCGTTCCTCCGGTCAAGAAACCTTCATTTTTTTCTTAGACGAACTCTATTTAAATTAGTTTTTTGCCGTTCAGAGGGACCGTAGTTGCAATTATGTGGTGGCGCTACGTATTCCACGATGGATATTATTTGTAAAGAAGTAAAAGCTTATGAAGATAGAGTATAAACTAAGATTGACCTAACGTAGAACAGCGGCTGCAAAGTTAAAGACGATCTAGCGATTAAAATAGACTATTTCGCAGTAACAGTATGCTCGTTATCGTTGCCATTGAGGTGGCTTGAGGGCTGTTCTGTTTTTGCAAGATTTTAAAGAGCACCTATTTTTTCAGCTGCTTCTCATTGTATTTTCGATAGGTATTAAAAGTTTAAAAGTAAATTAATTAGATAACTAAATAGATAGTTAGGTAAATAATACGTTAATTTAGTTACGCAAGAGACGGCAAAATTTCTTCCACGTAACAAGTCAATGCTCAAATGGAGAGATCGGCCAGAGGTGTTAATTTTTTATACCGAGCTTTAAGTCGTAGTGTTTTTTCTTTACCATAAAGCCGGCAACCGAAAAAATAACTTTAAAAAGAAAACATACTGCATTTTTACTAGAAAACGAATTGATCGTTATTGCTACTAAATGATGTAACCAAATAGAGAGAGGCAAAAATACAGTCATCAGTAAAGGGATTACTAAAGCAAGTTGAAGGGCTAGAATACAGAATAGAAAAATTATACCTTTTAATAAAACATGATAAACATCGTTAGTATGTGTGTGCGGTGCGAGCGTATGGTTGTCACTATTCTGTCTATATAACCGTGTTTGCCTTCAGCTTGTTCAGCAATTATAGTATGTCATGATCGTCACCTTTCGCAGGTCTAGAATGAAAACAAGAGAAATATTTTCCATATTCTACTGCTGGCTGATCAGACGAAAGATGTATCTCTTTTAGCCATTAGAAGCTGAGGGGCTGATTTGACGCACAGCGTGTCGAAAGCGACAGTCAGTCGATTGAGTGTGTTTTGATGGTAACCTCAGTGAGTGCTTGCGATGAGGACAATTACAACAATATTCTGGAAACCACTCGGTTATCTTTTCGGCTCCCATTGGCGTTTGTTATTACTTGAGAAAAGAGAAGCTATTGCTTCAGGGAAGTTCAGGCAGGCGGTCGATGAGGGGCCTATGTTCTTCTAATTCTAGCGGGAACTGTATTAGTAAATATTAGTCTCGATCTTTTGCAATCGCTACCTTATTCATATGTAAATGTGCATCACCCCATATTGTACGAAACGATAATTGAGTATACAGTTGTGCCTGAAAAATATCGTTCACACCGTCCCCGATGCCTTCCAGGGATTCGCTTTTGACTCAAATGAAAAAGCGCCCATATAAGACACACGACGTATATGCAATATCTATGGCTATACCTACATACAACACCTACTTAAATCTTCGTCGCAAATTAGCCGAGAGCAGACGTGCAGTGGCCACGCAACGTAGCTGCTCTTCTCTCTCGTTATGCATCCTTCGCCGTTGCTTCGTCTGTTATATTCAGGCCTACAAGCCTGCAATAATCACTACTTCCATAAGCAGCCCCCTTACACGGATATAGATTTTGTTATGTATACTGTCTCTCGTTTGCTTTCATATACATATAGTTGTACGCTGATGGATGTCTTTCGTAGCATATGCCTCACTGTGGCTGAGCTCATGTCCTTTCTGGGCTATGAGTTCGTCGAAAACGGCAACAGCTACCTAGGCTATGCACATCAATGCACGAGAGATCATATGCCCTGGGATGTGGCTTGTCGATATCCGTGTGCAGCTGCCCAAATACATCTCTGCTTCAAAATCCATTGTGCACATCTAAGCTGACATTCTTGTATTCCCCCACGAGCTGTTCTGCTTGTAAAAATCGTCTGTTCACATATGGTAAGAAAAGGGCATCGCTCTAGCCCTTTCCCGGTTAACTGAGCGTGTTTCCCATGATTCCGTATTTGTTGTTGCCGCTCATGGAAAAGCTCGTTACGGTTATCGTAATCGCTTACCATATTCAAGCACAATATATAAGAGTCCGTGAGGACGCCCCTCTCGTCCGATCTCGATGACGCCCTACCAACGGCATGGTAGTTGTACATAATGGTCGGCTGATAGTCGATAGTTCGAGTACGCTACTGCTGCTTATCACACGCCCCCATTTGAAAATCTCT
Organism: Varroa jacobsoni; assembly: GCF_002532875.2. Classification (NCBI taxonomy): domain Eukaryota; kingdom Metazoa; phylum Arthropoda; class Arachnida; order Mesostigmata; family Varroidae; genus Varroa; species Varroa jacobsoni. Next base: position 348,355 of record NW_019213683.1, read on the forward strand.
CCCATCGGATTACGATACCACCGAGAATTACTAAGAGCACTGTACCGCAAAGCACTTCGATGCATTTCGTTATATCCCGACATTTTCCTACATATGCGAAATGTTTTTTTAATATCATATGTTGGGTAGCTGTGCATCAGTGTCCTTGTCAAGGTCCGACGTTGAAATAGCTTTAGACAATAAAGCGATATCCTGTAAGTTTGGTCACAACTGCTACTCTTGCTTATACTGTTGGTGCTCCCGCCATCAGCGTCCTCGCGTTTTCATCACGTTGTTTCTTGCTTCGACTAGCTCAAATGGAAAACTTCTCTGTTTAAGAAATGACGCGAGTTTTATTTCCTTGTCACTTCTGACGGTGGCGGTTGTAGTAACGGCGACTGGGAAAAAAAATCTGAATTTTCCACTCGGTCAATCGAGTGAAAGGAAAACGTGCGTAACAAGTGGTAGTTTTCCCAAACCTTCTGAGCAATCTGTGGCTGTTTGTAAAATTCTGGAAAGCCTCTCGGAAAGATGCAGCAGGGTTCTTGGCTTACGGATTTCGCTGGCCACTGGCAAACATATCGCCAAGAACCTTCGACACTAGATGCAAATAGTTCTTAGAGAGAAGTAAAAGTGGGACCGGCAGCCGTCACGCCCCGCGTACTTTCGAATGTAGATGGGCTAACATAGAAGTAATATGATAGCATGCACAGGGACCTCAAGCTTTTTGCTGCCGTCTAAATGAGCACATGTAGTGGATAACAAGCCATCACTTGCGGAGATCCTTATGTTTAGTATGTTATATATCGCAATTGTCGTGTTGTAGTATATGAAGGATAACGTACTAATGGAATGATAAAATAAATCGAGCTTAAGTTCTAACATACACATGTATTCTTATATATTTTTCATCTATTTTTATTATTTTCATTTCATTTTTATTTGCGGGGAACGCTGGCATTCGGACAGAATAATATCAACGGTACCCCTCATGGGATCTTAAACAAACATCCAGGATAGACATACGAACCCAAATTGTATTCACCTTGTTTTACTATCACTAGAGTAAAACCTTCTAGATATCATTTTATGAGTTTTTCTTCTTCTCATAATGACTCTAGTTTAGTTGAGCGACTCCTGTCAGTTATATAGTTCCTTGTGTTTTTTGAGAGATAAAGTTTTTCCCCTGCCTTTGATACACCTCTTTCTTAGCTTTCTTCCATGTCAAACATCTTAACGCTTGTTGCATTCCGAAGGTAACGTAACGTCTCACCCCTGTGGCACACTAAGGGCTCTGTGCGCTCGTGGTGTTTCTAGTGATTCTACGAGTGACGATCAACGAGTGACGCCAATGGTCTGTTCTGATTCCTGCCGTACGATTTGCTAATGGAGATAGTGCGCTTTTTGCTACTTGTGTACCTCTTGGTCGTAACCCTCGAATCCTCTTCACACTCGTTCCCAAGGTACTTTTAGCGATGTACAACATGCTTTTCTTTCCAGTATCTAAACTATAGTCCAGTATATAAAGTAAAGTCAAGCCGGGCCGGCCAACGTTTCGTCTCAAAAGGCTATGGGAACGCCACCCATAGACACAGCGTTTTTTGTAGCAATCAAAGCTTTGTCGTTCTTTGGTCTTATACATTTATGGATACACATGGCTACAGCTATATGGACTCACACAAACGTGTTCAAACGTAGACGGCACATGAAAAGAAGAAACTTTGCCGAAACCGCCTCTCGTGCAGAATAATAGTACGCGATGGGGTCAAAAACGATGCAGTACAAAAGCGGTGGAGCTCATAGTTGGAGCGGCGGTGGGTTCCCTATCGTTCTGCTCCATAACTTACTTTTCCTCTTGAACCTCCCTCTTTAGCTCCCACTGTTGCTTCTGGCAAATAGAGTAGATAGAATAGATAGAAGCCGCAGAACATCACAGCGACAAATAAAGAGTTCACTGAATAATTCCTCAGCTGCATACGGCGGAAGCAGCGGCAGCTGCTAACGACAACACCAGCAATGCCCTGCACTTGCCTCGACATAGCTTGTCGTAGATGGGTCGGTAGGTCTAGCTACCTAAAGCGTACGGGCGTCCGAAACGTTACCACAGACCATGGTTGACTACGGGAGTGCACCAGTCGTACAGATTATTATCGTGCATCTTCGCTTCTTTTTCCTAGTTTGCTACACGCAAACTGTAGAGGTAGTACATTTTTATCTGTGTAGTTACTGAAAGAGGATCACCTATCACTCCGAGTAGCACAAAGTCTTGACGGGCGGGGCTTGTTTGCAGCTTCTTTCCCACGGGAATACTGCTATGCCTCTGGTCTGTAGTTGCCCGCCCGGGTTTGTCCCGATTTATCTCAGTACAGTTGCTGCGGAAGAACCGTTTGGGAGTGAGATCGTCTGCTGTCTGGCTGTCGGGAATCTGTTATCCTGCGGAGGATGTATCCTGCCTAACCCACGAACTTCCATCTATCTCCCGATTCATTGAAGCCAGCTCGCTTTCAGTTCGAACTTCCTAGTTATATCGCAATTCATCTCTCTCTATCTCTCTCGTTTTGGCTGGCGTGCTGTTTTTTTTTCTGAATTTGGTCCTTACATAGGTACAAGACTGCCACGAAGACATCTGCACAGACTCAATAGGCACGTGCAAAAGCATTTTACTCAAATTCACGAGTCTTTTCAAGATGCTAAAGGCACCGTTAAATGTAGTCTGGTCGTGATACTACGGTAGCTAACAGATAAATTTCTATGGCTCAAAATGCTGTAGTTGGGCGGATAGCTGGGATATCTGGTAGCTGGGGTCGGTGGCTAAAAAAAGCATTTATGTTTCAATGTATAACCATCGAATACGTCAGACATTGGGTAAAGAATCTGCCCTGTTTCTCATAAAACGATTCCCTTTACGAGAGCCCATTACCTATAACTGACTTCAGCTAAAATCATTTTCCCTTATCCTGACAGATCCTAGCACATTTTCAAGCAGTGTAAAAAACAACCTACTCATTAATCTCTATTTAGATAGGGACCCCAGAAGCGCACAGACCGGGTAGGTTTTAGTTTGGTTTCAATTAAATACGTCTTTTCTACCGTTACTAATAGGTAGTTCGCGCTTAACTCACTGGGGGTCCGTTGCCCGGAAAATGACTAGCATTTGTATAAGCTGTCAGGGACGATGTACAGGGAACCAGGTCACCTGATGAGTGAGCGGCAGAGTGTTAGCAGTCACCAGGTCAGAAAGATCAGTTACCGAAAAGAGCGATTCGATCTGCCGTCACCGCAGCAACCGAAACCAGCGTGTTGTCTAGTGCGTGCTTGCTTAAAAGTACGAGCCCTGCCAGGCGCAAGTTAAGTAGTATCCAAGACCAAGCACTCAGAAGGCACCTAAGACGCCGAGAGATATCGTTACAAATTGCCTCTTGATTAGCTGCTTATCATTGTGTACATGTGGCCGTCTGGCGTGCGTTTGGTCGCTTCCGCCATGAGGAGGGCTAACTTCAGGGCCAAAGGTAAGGTTGTTACCCTTGTCACTATATTGTAGGAAGCAATGCGCCGTTACGACATCTAGTACAATGAATTAATGATATACCATTCGAAATCTTCGCTGCCAAGTCCGATACGAAATAGCGTAGTGAAACATGTGAATAGGTAATGATAATATATATATATATATATATATATATTGTATTTGATCTAAGTGCATGAATATGAGCTTAGCCCTGTGGTACATTACCTTTCGTTTCGTTTGTAAAGTCAATCAGTCTTCAATGCAACGACTCGATCTAAACGTATATCTGTCATGATAGATCCAGATAGTAACTGCCATAGTTAGCAATGTTTGCCTAGTATTGTACTTATGTACACATACACTGCTAGCTATATTTGAGAGAAATCCATAAATAAAAAAGTGACCATTTCGTTAGACGTGCCTCCACAAGTGACAGAGGACCAGGCTCCGGATGAAAAACGACATCTACTTGATGACACGGTGTGTACTGTGATCTTCAATGTATAGCCATTCTAGCGTAACTTAGCGCTGCCACCGAGCACGAGCATCGGGAATACTCTAGACTTTGCCAATCGACATAAAGCTTATATGTATGTGAAAGTACTCGATGAAATTTACACATAGAACTTCGGTTAGGAGAGGCCGAGGTCAACCAAGGGTTATATGATAATCTCATATAACAAAACTAGAATATAATAATCGCAAAAGCAACACCGACACTAGCTTACTGCGCGCATTACCGAAATAATTCTAGGAACTCCGAGTGGAACACAACGGGTATGGGCTAATAAAGGGTTCTAAATAAATCTGTAGTAATAACTCGAACAATTCACTATGTAATTTTTGCGTTCAGTTAGTTAAAGTTGCAGCGTCCTATAATCATTCTTAGGAGGATATCTGGAAGGCTGGTGACAATAAAGATCAGATGTACTTTGGTTTTTGACGGATATGTGCACCCGACTGTGCATCAGACAATCGACTTGGAGCGTGTCCGACTGGTAACCAATAAGAATTGTGCTTATGGAAAAGACTTGATGTGCGAGTCGGCCTTAAGACGATCCAAATGATGTTGCAATGGATTACTGTTTAAATTTTTTAAACACTTAAAGGCTCCTGACCTCAAACCATAATGCCGTACCTGACTGTCGACTCAAAAATGGTCCTATAGAGGTAGAGAAGTAGATGTTCAGGAAAACTTCTGCACTAAATAGAATAGCAATGCAAGCACAGAATACTGAGCGTAATTTAGGGAATGACTACGCCGGTTTAGTCTTCGTTTAGATATCAAATTCAGCCGCGTCCATCGGCTACTGCAGACTACTCCATCGAAATCCATCGAGTTTCTTCGCATATTGATGCGGCATCAAGGAGCTTTGAAGAAGACACGTTTCATTTTAAAAGTGTTCATGGAAAAATCAAGTGTATCATGGCTATTTTAAACGTTAGCTAGTTCATTTTAAAATTCACAGATGCCTGCGTTAGAGGATGATTTGCAAGTGTGTTTCATGCCAGTGAGGTTGCCGGTAACATAAACGGTCCTCTCACATACGAGATAAATGTAAATCGACCTAGGACTTAAGAAAGCCTAAATATTACTGGATGTTTACCCAAAATCGCATTATCAATACATACAGTTGAGTTTCAAGCTGACGTCTAATTTACCGCGTTTTCCAAGAAGGTCCATACAGAGGAGCGTCAGAGCTGTGGGTCTGTCAGTTGTTTACTCTAGGCTAAGGCGACTGCCTCTATCTTTAGGCAAAAAGATAACTTGAAGGGCCTTGAGTAATGCTGGAAAGACACCAGTCGGAAGAGATGAGCTAAATATATGTACCAACGAGTGGGCACTTACACGTAACGCTTACGGGAAAATTTTAAATGGAACAGCAGCAAGTGAGTCAGCGAAGTTGGCTTTCATAGACGTGACAAAATGGGTTGTTCGGTAATAGATGAGAAAGCAGGGGGGAAATTCTGACAGGGGCACCGAGGCATGCCATAGCGGTGAGCTAGCCTAATTGAACTGTCGTATTGTACCGTTCCTTTACGTAACTTCACTACCGTTTTTATAGCCTTCGAAAGTCACACTATCAGATGCCGCTGTAGTGTGCCCTGGTGGTGCGGCCATATAATTTGTCGCTAAAACGCCGCAACGATTTAGCATCCGCACCAGATATTATAGCCTCGTTGTCAGTTCCAATTGCATCCGAACGATACATAGTCAATGCTTTGCAATTTGTGTGAAGCATACTTGCAAGGATTACGTTTACAGCGACAAAGTTTCGCCATTTACAACAAATAAAACTCTTCATCGAAAAAAAGTAGTATCGTAAGTGCCATATAATGTACCGCTCAAGAAACTGACTGCAAAATTTACCTCCGTAAATTTATACCCTGGTGGCCGATCAGCAAAGAGAAGATTACTGAAATCTGATGATTGATATATATAGTTGCAAGAATACGATAATGATTCAAGTAGACATGAGATTGTACTATTACCTACGTGACCTATACCCAAGAGGCGAAACGATGTGATCTATATACGTGTTAGATTCTATTCTCATTATTACATCAATATCAGGTAGTAGACCTTTGGGAGAGGGGCATAACCGGAAATCTGAAGGTTTCTCAGCTGCACCTAATAAATTGATCATTTTGTCACTAAGACCAATTATGAGTATATCTTTCGAGTTGACTTTAATATCAAGCGTGTGTAAGGACTATGGAAATTGCTCGAGAAGATCCCAACAACAAGGGATCAGAAGTAGAGCGTCGCCTCAAGCTCCGCACGCCGCATAAGTTCCTACACCGCACATTTTCGGCATAACGTGCCTCGTTCGGGACACGGCGTTACCGTCACGCCTAAAACGAATTATTGCAATTTGTTGAAACTTAAGAAATGTGTAAGCGGCATTATGAAAATTCCGCAGAAAAGTCTCCGAAACGCACGATACATGAATCATGATGTTCATATACACTCTCTGCCCTAATGACACAAATGTTAACAAAAAACTATGATAATATTTGTAAATAAATTGGGCAAGTTGTTGTCAATACGTCAACTTAGCACCAGAACAACAACAATTGCGGACGACGTACATTCTTCTAGATGGTTGTTTGTTGCTTGTATCAACCGCAGACACACCTATTTCCTTCAAGAAATCGCCATCTCATGATCCGGTATTTGTCTGTTTAGTTCGGTAAGCCTGTCGCGCGCATCGATCTTAGCTATTTCAGAAGACGGCCTCGAGTTCAGTATTTGGAAAGCTGCTAATAGGTAAGCTCTTCTGAGTTTCTCGGGTTCGATTCCAAGCTGGTTGCGTAGTGTATACGTACCCGGTATCCGGAAGATGGGTACTAGCTGTTGCTGGAACCTATCGGCGGCAGAAATGGCCGGTGAATTAATAACATACGTTTTATTATCCAACTGATGCAAGCTACTAATGACTGCAACGATTTGCATTTACTACGTTCAGATTTCAAAATTGGTTTGAAAGTTTTCTTTCGGCAAACTTGACGCCCTATTACTGCAAAAGAACTACTTTTACAGATGACTGGTACATTAGAAGCTAGGCCTCTGAGACCCCTAGTCTCATGAATTTCTTTACCCGTTTTAAGAATTCACGACAAAAAGCAGTACGGAACCTGACGAAAAAGCGTGCTAACGTTGTCAGCACGAACAGCTGACTGGCTTCGACACGCGTTCCGTTACTGCCAAATCATAAGGTGTCATCATCCATTTATGATCGAAAACTATCGGCGAAAATAAAGGACGGTCGAATCATGACAAGTAATGCACACGTAGCTGGAAGAGAGCGTTTCGAGTTTTCCAACGAGTGGGCAAATCAATAGAGCGAACGCTGCTTGATTTATGACACAGCCCGGATGAGCAGACGGCTGCACAGTTTTCGAAATTAACCTAAACGTTATATTGGCAGACGGTCATAGGTGTACAAGCGATAAATCACTAATGCTTTCAATTGATCTTAGTACAGAATGTTGCTGACATTTGTTCCGTTTTAAACCTCTGTCTTGGGTCGTATTTTGTTGAGAGCGCGTGATAATCAAGGTAGTAATATAACTATCACATAATGTCGAATATTTCCTTGCACCGTCTCCCGAAAGGGATCGATTCACGTCGAAACTTGGCGGTGTCGCTGTGAGTTCTACTGTATTATAACTCATTCATAAGGATAAAAGCGCAGCCAAACGGATCTCTATATCGCTACAGATGCTAAAAATCAGAGAAACAGATATGTTTGTTCTGAATGCTTACAAAGGCAAGTCACTGTCTTTAAATTTAACGCTTAAACGCCAGTCAGAGATCTGTCTCTATGCTCGACCACTTTTCGGTACTTCGCAGAACAGCTGCACATAGAGAGCATAGAAGTCATCACAACTTGGTACTTATGCCTATCGTGCTCATATGTGACAGACGTCGTTTCCAGGGGATGGTGATGGCAATTGTCTGACACACCCAGTCCAACATGCTGACCGTGAACCGATACGCAATGGACACGTTGGGAATACTATTTCATCGGAGATCGTTTTTCCCGTCGAGGCATTTCGGGAAGTTCCTTAACAGTATGCCGTTTGTCGAACGCTTCTTAACGTCAGTCATTAACTACATGCAACGCGCGTCAGCTGTGTGTTATGGATTACAAAGCATGGGACTGAACGAACCCAGATAGGGACTGGTTTGCTTCTCTTGTAACTTACGTCCCAGTTTATAGCCAAGGTATCCGCTGCTTACTCATCGTCGTTAATTGTGCTAACTTAACTTAAGTTTAGCCACATTAGCACGTTTGATACGTTTGGATATAATAATAAAACGAATAGTCCACCTGTCGTTGGTCGAGTTCATTTTGTCAAGCTCAGTAAAAGATTATCCAAGCGCGCCATGTGTCTTGCGTTGCTCTCAGTAGTGATGATGCAAATTATGGCACGTATACGTACCGTAACCACAGAATGTAATGCGAAATCGATGCATTGACCACGCGTTTGACGCTAAGTTTAGGTCTGATTCCTCGTCCAACCTTGAAAGGGTTCAAATTTTCGCTAGGCCAGCCAGCTCTGAAATAGTTCTTATCGTTCCTACGTGGAACACATCTGATGCCCTCAATATACACACCAGTTTCAGTTTAACACAAACGAAAAACATGGAATTTTCTGGCTGTGCCTTTCGTTACATTGGCATAAAAGTACGCAGAACGTTGTTTTATTTGACAACAAGGGATGATGGCGTAAGGCAGGGGCGCATGCGGTACGAATAATGAACATATCTACTCACGACGATAGAAAACAGTCAACCCTCATTAGTTCCGCTACAGCCATCTGGCCGACGTTATAAAATGATATTAATGTTCTGCACATAATACTCGACACCAATACGTGGCTAGATCGAGGCTATCAAAATATATCAAATAAAAAAAAAAAGTATCAAAATGGACCATCTATAAGAACGGGTATATACGATGGATCGTTAACGAGATTCATCAAATCTCCCTATCGACGTTCAACCACTTCGTAAACGACATTTTACAAAT
>NW_019213683.1:357481-411647 GCF_002532875.2 Varroa jacobsoni
ATACCGTTTTAGGTATGATAAAATTGTTCTGCTCGTCTAGTGAGATATTACCAAACCAAAATCGTCTTTTGCTACGCCAATGCTTGCCAGTAATTAATTGCAGCTAAAACAAATCCGTTTAATGGCTCACTAGTGGTAGAGCAGAAGTCTTAGTTGTTCATGTATAACAGAACGATCTGCAAAAAAAAAAATAATTTCATAAATATGGCGTATAGACCGGCAATTTTTTGAAATTTTGAAAAAGGGTACGCAGCATCTTCTTTACATCTCCTTGGCCCATTTATTTTAACAAATACTCTTCAGTATCCGATTTCTGCATTCAGATAGTTGCATCAGTAAATGAAATCAAACAGCGAGATTGACAGTTTATAAAGTTAGCTTTTTATTACGTCCTGGATTTCGCGCACAAATAAATTTTGCTACTGTGATATTTGTAAACCAATACGAGCATTATTTCCACTAGTTCGGGAACCAGCCTTATGCGCAAGTATAAACATCTACGCTGCAGAAAAGAGGGAGAGTCCTCGTTGCGTGGTTTTTAACAGAACCTAACCCTTTTGAAACCAGGCTAGCAGATTTAAAAATTCGAAGATATTCATACGATAGATAAATAAAAAGTCACTAAGTCCTACAATATTTGTCTAGAGATCAGCGTGGACTGGTTTGAGTCTATGGTCCAAAAAGAGATGGAATTTCAACACAAGTCATTTCATTTTCATGACGGCAGCGAAAGCTCCCCTCAGAACGTAAGCCATGGAGGTTATCATCTCAAGAGGCGCCACTCCTACGTACCAATTACGCAGTTGTTTCTAATGTAAATTTTTACATTGCAGTTTTCTTTTGGATCTTGAATCTTTGTTTCTTATACGTACATATTCCTTTACAAGCCCTGCAAGGATAAGTGCGGTTTATGTCTATGGCGTTCCGGCGCTACTGGCAAAATCTTAGTTTACGTTGACACGCTAACTATGTAGGCCAAAATTAGCTGGTCGCTGAACGATGATCATTCAATGGTATCATCCTGCTAATCGCTGCCACAACAAACATGCATTAAAATCACAAGTTACTACTCTATTGATGGCAAGTCAGGTCAACTGTTTACGCCGTTGGTAATTATCGTTCAGCTCCATCGAAGTGGTCATTAAAAATCTGCCAACACAACGATCGTCTAAAGCTGGCCTTGTCCTGCCAGGATAAGCAGGGGCCCAATTCAGTTACCAGCTACTACTACTACTACTTTTATTCTCTTTTGTTGCCCGATCCTCGGACGGCTCGGACGAAACTATAGTTAACAATAATAGCAATTACACTCTTATTAACAATAGGGGCAACACAGAGAATCATTATATGTGTATTATGTGCATAACAATAACAAATTAATTAACAATAATAGCAGATACAATAGCAACTATACCTTCAATAACAATAGCGAAAACTTCCAGAAAACACAGAACGTAAAGTAAAAGCTCAGAACACGTATTGGGAGTAGCGGTCCTAGTCCCAATGAAAAGCCGATCTCAAGTCTCTTTTTGCACTTTCGTAGTTTACGAATTCCCTTGGAGCCATTTAATAATGTTTCGCGAAAAATCGATCCCTGCGGCGACGGCTACAGAATTCTACGAGCGTCATGTGTACGCTCGTTTCCGGATATCCTCGACAAATTGCAAAAGCCAGTGCATAACCGTAGAACCAGGCATATAAACACAATAGAATTCTTCATTTTAGTGCTATGTGCGCTGTCGACATATCGGTCAACTAAATCGCGGTGGGCCTAAAGCGTTCCGTACGCAGGCTTGTTGAGACTTCAAGTTGCTAGGCGCTTTATTGGTGAATTTTACCTGTGGTAAAATTCACCAATAGGGTGAAAAGACAGATAAAGCATCAATCGGACGTGGATACATCAGAAACATGTAGAGACACACACACACACACACAAGAGACATCGAGCTTGGCAATATCAATGGGCACGACCTGTACAAGCCCAACTAATTGTTTTGTTGCTCGAATGTGCAAATATGATATGTAATATATTTATTTCAACACTTTCTGTTAGGTAACAATAATAAGATTGAAGCATATTATAATCATATGTGAATAATTATTTCATGAACGTGATAACGTAAAATAGCAATAATTTCCGTAATTATATTGCCAGACCTGTTGGACAACGTTGGATATTAGACTGGATCTAGGAACTCTTACGTTTACCTGCACTTTTGTACAAATTGAGAGATTCAACAAATCAACGTGAAGTTTCTACACAGAGGAATCGTAGCGATTTCACCTTCAAAATATTTGAAAATATCCAAAAGCTAAGTTTACAACAATCACACTGAAACTGGGTAGTCACCCCTTATGAAAGTTCCAAAATCAACGACTTGTTATGCAACCCTCAATCGGCTTCACTTTGGCGGTCACGTCGCGGCGATACTGGTCACACGCGATGATGACGCGGGTCGGCCAGGCGGTCGAAGTTGGTGTGATGATTACTAAACTGTAATACTGATAATAATAGACCTGGCCGTGTTCGAAAATGGAGCTCCCGCTAAGACAAACGCATTTTTTTTACTATTTCTGTCACGATCGCTATAGTAACAGTGGTTTTGCTCTTTTTTGCAACAGATTCCTTTTCTGTACCTTTGCTCTAGGGGGTGTTTTAGGTGTCTGCACCTTTTCTTCGTTTTCCGTGCATACGAAGCAAAGCAAACGGATCGCAGCCCAGTGTACAGTAGTTTGCCTTACGCCAAAGGGGACACAGCTGTGCGAGCCGAGACTGCAGTGCTCACCCGTTTGAACTTTGCGCGCCAATGTTTTTCTAGACCTATCTCATGGAGTAAGTGTGCGCGAGCGAACTCAAACGGCGATGGCCAAGCAGAAGTTCGGACAAAAACCCTAGCCGAAACACCAGCATCTTTAGCAATCTGTTGTTACATAGTTTATGTGCACCAAGCTTTTAGAACGTTCTGTTGCCGTCCGTATTGTTGTTGTGCTTTAACCTGTTGACGCAAATAAAAGAGCAAAGTAGGAAAAAGCTGGCTAGCCAAAACTGGCTTGTGCTAAGCCCCGCTATAAAATTGGCCGAATATCTTTAGTGTGTGAAGGTGCTGGGGTATCCTCTCTGTGTTAGCTACTGGGACGCCTGGGTTAGATGTATGAAGAAAACGATTCGTACGAGAGGAAAAAGTCATAATTAAGGCTTGGCCCAAAAAATCCATATACATGTTGAAAACGAGTTTCACTAATCGAAAATGAACCCGATGTCTTTTACTGGTGTTTTTATGACTCCGACGATATGACCTTGCGATACCATTTCGCACGAACACTGTGTCTCGGTAGGCAGGCTTTTGTATGATACACAAATAACAGAAGGCTTTTTGGCTATACCATATTGTTAATTACGTGTTGCTAACCGACGTGGCCTTCCTGATTCGGTTAATATTTAGACAATATAGATCTGACGCTTGCTGTCGCATGGACCGTTTAAACGAAAAGGTTCTTGCTGTGGCATCATATGCTCATGCTCACCCAAAGCTTTAGGTCGTTCCTTGCCGTAGTGGGCTGCTACAGAATCACTACATTAAACACGTGAGCCAACGTTGAAGTCTCACTAAGTCCTATGATATTCCGTCGGATGACGTGTTTTTTCATTTTCTCCCTCAGTACCTGGTTAATTTTTTTTACCTTCCTCGGCATCATTATTCTCATGATCGTACTTCAAACTTTCAAGGTCAGTACCCCTGACGTCGCGTCGGCAACGAGCACGAAGTCGTTAGCGTTTTTCACACTTTTCCCTCTTCAGTTCTCGCTGTTTTTTCTGGAAACGTCACCGTTTATTTTACTACACCGTAATTTTCGTCGCAATTCGCTAGACCAGTTGAACACCTTTAGCCCCTTCAGTGCAGAGCGCAAAACAGCTATATTATACGACCTACTAATGATGACTATAGCAATTACAATGATAAGAACGGTAGTAGCAACAATTCAACTGCTACTTGCTGATGGTTAGATTGAAACGGAGTACAGCTCATTACGGTCCTCCTGGTTTTCCTCGGCTTAATTAAACTTTTCCTAGAACGCCGGAACTAGCAAGGAAAATCGCAATGAGGGCAATGCGACGCGGCGACCATCAAGTTCCATTTTCGCATCTAGGGAAACGACAAGTGGCGATAATAACAGGCGCTGGCATGTTGCATCACGTCCGTGACAGTTCATGACGTAGCATTTGGCATTTACTTCCACTTTTCCTTCTTGGGGGGGGGGCGGGGGGAGAAGAGCCTCACTTCTTCGCCACAAAAGGGCGAAAGCATCAGACCGTCCTCTGCCTGCTGACTGGCCGGCCCCCAACTATGCAGAAGTCAGTCGCTTCCACCTGCCCCAGCTCGCCACCTGGGGGCTATAATTCCAATAGTTTTGTTCGTAGCTTGCCAAGTCGGTTTTCGTTCCCGGGAGAGGTAGCAAAATACATCGTCTGTTTCTCTCTCTCTTTCTCTAGCGAGAAAAGAAATGCATCAAGTATGGCACTGGTCAGAAAGGCGGGGAACTCTCCCGGGACGCAATCTTATCGACATCATCGTCGTTGCACTCAAAGAGCGTGTGAAACCCGGCTTAGTGAGTGTTTTTTGGTAGAACCAGAGCCAGGCTGGATGGGGTATGAAGCTGGGTCAAAGAACGGGCCGAAGTGCATAGACTTTTATCCGTGACCGTACGATCAACAAAGGAAGGATGGAATGGCATTTCCGACGCTAAATAAATCGAGAGAGCACCGAAAGCATAGGAAATAGCGCCGTAACCATAGGAGTAGACGCTAACGAGGTCCCTTTTCACTTTCGCCATTTCTCATTTAAATGGTTGAATCCTATGTCGTTTGGTTAAATTATGTTGCGGCAGAATTACAGATGCACTGCAGGAGTTAGCTTGCGATAGCCATAACAACAGCAGTCCTTAAAAAGTCGACTTCGTCGAACATAGACAGAGTGAAGATGAGCTTATTAGCAAGTGTCTTATTATGCGCTGAAATGACAGAGCGCGTACGAGAGCCGCGTATTTTTTTTTCTGTGGTGTTCGTTATTGTTGACGTCACTTCTGTATGAAGATATCCGAAATAAACTGAAAAATTGTAAAAGTGTATGGGGCGGTTTTCCATCCTCTAGTCTCTAGTATGTCTATTAGTTTTTTGAGAAATTTCATTCTCTGTCCACCCGTACTAGTATAGTACATGATAAGTGTTTATTAATTGTTGTCAATAACATCAGAAGGACATATGGAGGCCACGCAGTTACGAGGCCAAGCACACGCACCTCGTAGCTTTCTGTAGTGACTTCGTTCAACCAAAAGGTTTCGGAACCAAAAAACCCTGAACCAAGCCCGACAGAGGATAGGCCAGGGAAAAGCTTCGCTTTATTGTTTATGTGACGTATTAAAACGCTAAGAACTACGCATCAGTCTTTTTACGGGGTAATAAAAAGAAGTACGTTTACTCCGCTTAATAAATCATTCAGCCTTGAATAAAAAGCGTATTCTGAATAGTCTGTTTCGTCCATAAAATTTCTGTATGCGTTACGCTGGACTTGACTGTTACGGCTGCGACCTTTGCTATGGCGAAGCTGCAGTTCGTTATAAACAACTGTAACAGATTACATCAGATTTCTTCCATTTTGTACGACAGAACGAAGCTGTCCAGTATCATTTTAAACCGAAGATATGGTAAGACTATGTTGCAAGGTGAGACTGAACTACACCGATAGATTAAGTCTTCTAATAAGTCAAATGTATATAAACGTGCTATCAGCAAATGTACTACCGTAAACTACGTTTGTACGAATGGACAAATTCGTATAAAAGTGGCAAAGTCTGTGACGAGAAAGAGAATCGCACGTTCGCTTCCAGAAACGTTTGACACTTACCTCTAACACTGCATTAATTAAAATCATTGCTTGCTTAGAGCTCACAAGGCAACATCTATGTTCATAAAGTTAATTATCCCCTTTTTGTACAGTAGATCCAGCACTTAGAAGATGATCGTAACTTTAAACGTGTACACCAACTTACTGAAGTACACTGAGGTGTACTTGTGACCCGTTTCATTTTTATTCGTTTTATACCTTGCGTTATATTTTCTATACAGTCAAATACAAACGAGCGTGTTGCTTGCAATTTTCACCGGAATCTGATCTGTAAAAAGTAATGATCTCTACAAGTTCCTCTACTGAGCGAACACATTCACGTGCCGCACTTTTGCTATAACTCATTAACTTCTATACTAACGTCCAACAATAAAATTACTCGAAAACTGCCAACAGGTCAAAGCAAAGTTGGCCAGTAAATTCAACAGGTACTATTCAAAAAGCTTCGCGTCTTTCGATCTATTATACTTGCGCATCTAGTTACTTATCCACCTTCTGAGCCCTTTGGCGCCGCAAAGATCACGCGTCTACAGATAGTTATAGCTACTGCTTCTTCTAGCCAGTTGCCAGCAGAATATACAAGCTACGAGCCAGTGCTATGGCGAGCTGCTTCAATTGCTGGTATTCATATTGTCGTCTATGTACATGGCTGTAATTGTCATAAGAGCAGCAGCTATGGAGAGACAACAGGAATCTAACAATATTCACTTGTCCATGCGTCCGCCTGTATGTATGCGCATCAATCTGCATCTTCAACGGAACATGCACTATCGTCTCTGCCCTAACTGTATAATAGGGTAATATAAAGCGCAGCCTAGATAAAGGAAAAGTCTGTGGCTCTATGCCGTTACATAGCAACTATTGTCCAACTGAACAATAGTAAGACTTTCTGAAGACGCGAGGCGAGTCCGTCAAAAGTAGCGGACACAGCGTTGGCCGACACAGGCTAAAACAAATGGTCGCAGAGTAAGCCGTGTCTGACAATCGATCATAAACACAGCGAGGCGACCACATTCGACTTGAGGTCGTTATTTAGTTAGCAGCCGTGTCTATTTTTACTCGAGACAGCTCTTCGTTGATTTTTTTCACTCAGTTACAATGGCCAAGCCACGAGCAACTGTCTTCATAAACCCCATCTACTACTAACTCTACTTATCTCACCATTTTCATGGAAACGTTCATTGATCCAGGGTCATTGAACGAGAGGTGACCGGCTGCGATGTTACCCCCTGGATACGAATGGCCGCTGTCATGCCTAGTAATGGTGCGGAAAATGATCGAAGTCCAAAATAAGGACAAGTGTTATGAGGATTAAGAGGCATGGGGTTATAGACGCTGAAACAGTTCACAATCGAAACCGCTGCGTACAGGCCAAAAATAGAGACTGCCCTTGTAGAAGGAACAAAATTTTGGGTTGTTTTTTTTCGAAGACACAGTTCAATATAACCATAAATTTGTACGTCTGTATGTACCGGAGAAAGTTCGTACGAGAGAATAGCTTGCGCTGCGTTCAAGACGATATAATTTCAAAAATGAAAATCATCATTGCAATAACAGAAGTGGCTTCGTCACTTCTTCAGTGTCATTCCGCTATGCTACTGGCGTAAGTGACACCGTTTTCAGTCATGCCAGCCCTTTTCAGCATTCTAATTTAGGCGTTTCTTAGACTGGCCCTTCTTCCCGTGAACAAATACTTCATTATCGCAGCATTGCAAACGTTTCGAATGCTTAATAAACTTCCTCGAAGGAAAACATCTAGAGAAACAGGCATCACTGGACGTATATATATAGCGGCCGTCACGCTCGAAGGATTAGTATATTTTCCTACGGCTAGTACGTAGAATATGTGCACATCTGCTAACTACAGCTGAACAAATATCATTACTTTTTAAAGGTAGACCTTTTGTACAGGTCGTTACTGGCATGACCTACGAATTGCTAATGTTCAGCTCAAGGACATGCCGACACAAATACAAGAACAAAGAAAATGGATCAACTGTGATTTATATTATTTCTAGCTGCTTTCAAAAATCATTTGAGGCCACAATTCTATCTCTATTAAACGTTTAAGTAACTATGTTAGACCTTACTGGTTGAATTCTCAAGTGGGTTACAGCCTAACAACTGTTGACAAAGCTTTTGCACAACACCGAACAAAGACTTTCCAGTAATAACATTCGATAGTTTTACGGTAGCGGCATTTCAGAACGCGCACATGACTAGTTGACATTGTCCTATAGCTGCTACGCAACTTATATGTCGGCCTATTTATAGCGTAGAATTGACTCATCACAAATTACAGATATTGATGCAAAACCGACCTATCTGGGAGTGGGAATCTGCTCTTACACGACAAAGTTCCGAACTGCAGACGACGGCTTCAGCGAGCGTAGAAGCAACTTTGAAGGAGTGAACCATTACTTTGTCCACAGTTGTCGGCCTGCCACATAGTTAGGACTAGGCTATTACATACATATTAGTATAATTTAAACATCTATGCGCACCCACGAGTAAATTTGGGATCAAGCGGTGAAATGGCGTTATAGCATTGTATAGATATATGCATGCCTACATTTATATGATTTTGTTACACCATACGATGCAGCCGTGCAGTAAATGTTTTGATTCCGATAAACCGACCGGACAGTGACATGAGCCGGACGTATGATGCACGAAGTTCTGGGACAATCGGATTAAAGATGTGCCCTGGTGGACTTCGTGTACGTCGTTTTTTACATTGAAGACATGTTCAGCATTTGGGATAACACATGCCCTTTAAACATTACGATGCTATTTATTTTCGCTATTACTGTCGCAATACTACGAAAGTCGTTCTACTAAAACGAACGATCCATGCTTATTATGAAAGACGTCAAAATTTGAGCATCAGCCGTGTCCTTACCGGCGCACAGAATGCAAAAACCAACTTACTAAATTGAAGGGATTGCTTATTATTACCGACCAAATCTGATTAGTGTATCTCCAAAATCTGTTGAAGTCCAATAGAAAGAGAAAATATCGTAGCTCGTTTCAATTCGGTGTAAACACGATAGTTATGCAAAGCTTCTAACGCCATTGTCAAATATAAGGATATAGTTCTTGATTGTTAAAGTAAATAATTGCAGAAAGATGCCTCGCCAGGAGCTATTGAAGCCTCAGAAAAGGACTCACAAGAAAGCTCAGGTGAAGCAAATCATTGCGTGGGGAAACACTTCTATTGCTACGTGACTTGTGTACTCGGTGCCATGTTCCCTAGCGTACTGCAGGCTAGTGACTTGAGGTACTTCTTCGCTTTCAATTGAAGTCTTAGGTTTTTCATCCTGTTAATTCCAGCATAACAGGCCAAACTAACTGGCAGCAATAGAAAGGTCCTTTAGACTTAATAATAACGTTAAGAAATCTAGAAAAAAGTGAGCTGTCGATCGACTTTTGATTTAGTTACGACTTAGCCGAACACGGCAGTGATGGCAGAACGGCAACTTCCGTACGGTACGACAAACTGAGAATCCTTGTGAAGGTTATCGATACGAAACTGCTTTTAAAATACTTCAGATAGCAAATTTACGATATAGATTAGTAAACACGCAAAAATGTGCAGATTTTTAAGTATTAAGAAAGTGTTGGCTAATGCGCGCACGCTACGGCTTCCATCAAAATGAATCTTTCGTTGACATTAAAGTCTCTTGCGACGTGGGAAAAGTTTGATAACTTCTGAAACACGCATCGCTAGCATATGAACTTCGGCTGGGAGATACTTAGTCTTCTAAGGACTTGTGAGAAAAAAAAAGCTGCTTGAGTTTAATACCGGAGAAATTAGTTTAAAAGAAAAAATACCCTTTAGCTTGAAAAATTAACGTTTAGTGTTCAAGTTTTTGTTTATTGAAGGTGACAGCGTCGCGTAAATTCATCGAAAATTGGTGAAGACATTAGACAAAGAGGTCTTGAGCGAAAGCACAGTACGTCAATGATTCAAACCTGTTCAAAATGAAGATTAATGTGTTCAAGACCAACGAGATGGTCACCAGACGTCGGGACGCGAAAGACAAAAACGCATTACCGCAATCGAGGTTTTTCACGAAAGAAACGCAAAACTTAAAGTATGAGGGCTTTGTCGGCCGAAATTGGCATTTCACATGTAACGCTTGCAAAATTATGATTTAGATATTGAAAACGTACAATCTAGGTGGAAGATTAATGTAGGTTAGTTGGAAATACGTGCGATACAGTTCACGTGCAATTTTAGGAACTTTGACCAACAAAATAACGTCTGGAGCTTAGGGTCGCTATAGACGAGGCGTATATTCAATCCTCACCGCCGGCCGGAAAAAGGCCAGGCGAGAATGTGGCGTCGCTCTGCAAAGAGCTCAATTGAGTTCAATGGCCATCAGAGGCATTTGCTACTATGAGATAAATACCAAAAATAAAACAACTAACGTTGCTCAAGACTTATGGATCGTTGATATAGCTGTATAATTGCTTGATGAAGACACCAAGCCTTATCCCCATGCTTCAGTTACTCCTATTAATAGAAAATATCTAATACTGACTTGAAATGTCGCGGTGACTGACTAGATTCTAGAGTTTACCTGTCCATTTCATTGTTAACGAACTATTATCATACGACAAGTGTTCTTAGTGGATTCATATATTTTAATAAGCGTTCAAAGTCAAATAAAAGCTTTCCCCTTGTTTGATCCACGTTCGTTTATAGAAGCGACATAAGAGAAAGCTTCTATTACGTGTTTGCTAACTAAAGATCGCTGCCTCTGTTCATTATCGAACCGGGCTCATATCATGCCGCGTGTTCGCTATTTAGATATCGCATCGATCAAGGATTCACTAAATTAAGCCTTGTACAGGTTTTTGTTGCAGGTATGTACAATGTGGAACAGTTAAACCTGGGAAATCTAAAAGCGGGAGACTGCTTCAAATTCAAGTGCGTTTGAAAAGCATATATATATATATATATTAGTAGATAAAATATTTTTCCTTACACGCTTCGCTGCTTCTCGTGTTTATTTGAAAGAATACCTTACAAATTTGATGAAGCTTTTTCCAAATAACTACCCTAATTCTGCTAGGCAATAGGCCACTAACTTTTACAGTTGTAGCTTTCGTGCTAGGTGAGAAATGCAGGTTTCAGCCTCGTTGCATCGAGCTGATAATTGAATAGATTAATATATTTGTTTCTGTGTGGGTGGTATGTATCGCGCAGTGAAACTTGTAATTATCTTTCGGTTAGCGTTTTCAACATTGCTACCTGAAGGCATTATTTCCCACAGCCCTATTTCATCAAATCGCCTTTTCTACTGGGCGGATCAGTATTACCATGCGGGTTATAGTAAACTATTCTCCGCAGAATGTCTCTGGTGTTTCCTGCTGCTGTTTTTCGGATTTCTGAGGTCCAGCCTCACTTATTCCTACTCCGCCGCCGTTAGCCGGTACCTCAGTAAGAAAGTATCGAATGAGTTTGAAGGCGTTTGTCTCTGACGATCTTTATTAACAATCTTTCATGTATTGTAACGAACACTACCTTCAGATCCCAACGCAAAGGGCAAGCTTTTTCCGTACATCCGTCTGTTCCTCACCGTGATTGCGTCCAAGATTACGGTTTTCTGCCGCGAAATTTTAATAACGAATCTAATGTGCCTTGACCCGAATCCGATATAATATTTTCATGTTTATAACAAATAACTTAATCGACTTATTCAACATTCGGTGCCGTATAACTAGAGTACGTGGCTGTCGGATACAATTTTCGTGTGCGTATTTCGCTTTTTTAATTGACGTCCGTTACGCAGAACACCCTCGCACATTTTCCTCCAGACGACAGAGGTCTGCGTAACGCTTACTGAAGCCATCGTTACCAAAAAAAGTAGTAATTTGATTAGTTCGGGATACATACAGAGTTTGTGGTTTTTGACGCTAGACTTCTGATAAAATTGTTTGTCTACTGGCGGTTCTCAAGTGAGCAACCCTCCTCCTAACAATGTCGCAATTCCTGCAATGCAGTATCACTTGCTAGACTGACAAACTATTATAATTCCCCTTCGCTTCTTGCTAATAAATATGTTTCGAATTTTACATCTACGTTAGTATTGCATAAGACGGATGACATTTAAAGCGAAACAGCTTTCCAAGCTTTGAGATTCTTCAGTTTCAGTTAGTAAACGGATTGTTATTGAAACGTCATGCAGACCACTACTTAATGTAGCGTTACGGAGTCATAACACAAGGCCTTCAAATGTGTCCCTATGACAATGTGGCACATTAATTATATATTTTCTTACCCTCATATACCTTCTGGAGGCAGCACGCGAACCCCTCACTGAAAAGATACCTTTTTTGTGATCAAATTCATATTCACTTGGTATCATTCGCCTCTGTGCTTTCGATAAGCTCAAATATTAGCCCGCTATAAAATAATCGTCCGCCAACAGATTGTTACCCTCAGAAAAAATTTTATAGATTTCGTCAAGAATACGTTCGTGGCGTCGTCTGGATCCGATCACGTGATCATGGCCGACATAAGCTATGGTACTAACTACGCTACTACTTCCGCCATAAGTCCAGCCTGCTCACGGGCTCTGTTTTCACACCATATATAAGCTTCGCGTTTACTTTAGGTGCGTTTTTGAAGAAAAGCTGGAAACCAGTGATTGGAATCATTGAGCGACTACCTATACGAAGTTTAACAGAACAACATGGCGGTCGGTATAATTAGCCAATGTGTGTGTATGTATGCACAGTGACTAAATAATAAAAGCTACAAAGAACTGCTATCTATTTGGGAAAACCGTGAGCCAGCTCAATTTTGTTGCCCAGTTTAGTCTACCCCTGCAGAAAAACGTACACGTCTACATTGCGGCCATGGCTTAACTTTGGGTTTTTTCGAACTCGACATTAAAAGTTTTTTGTATTAATGGAAGGGAGAAATTGGCACGTTTCTTCTATAAAATATGCTACATGCATGAATCCCTAAAAATTGTTAAAGGCAAAGCTAAAGAATGATGCATTCTATTTAAAAAAGAGATAACTGCGCTCTATAATTAGCCATAACTCGGGTGACGTAACGACTTTTACGTTATTGACAGCAAGGCTTTGTATTGCGTAGAAACCTCCAAATATAGACATCTCATGAGCACAGCCTTTGTTACCAATAGCAGTGTCTACTGAGATAAGGTTCGTCTCTAGAGAATGAAATAGATAGACCTTTTTTTTTGAATATGGCCGCCGTTGGAAACGTAGAATGGGTATAAAAAAAAAATAGATGAAGCAGCAGTGAGTAAGGGCTCTCCTAGCAACTGCTTCATGCTGCCTCCGACCAACGAGAATGTTATGTCGTGACTTTTATATAAAGAGTATGATCTAATTCAAGTTACTTTTGTTTAACGAAATTATCTCTACAGATAAGCGTAGATGAACAACACTATTAGAAGCAATTCTCATTTAAAAAACGACGGAAATTATAAGCAACATAGAGACGGCCATCTGTTTAGATAGGGTTCCTTCCATACCCCTATATATGGATAGATAAGGTTATATCTTTTCAGAGCAATACGGGACTTCAGATGGGATCTTCAGTTTCACCCTCAACATTACTCCATCAGATTAATACCTGTTATGTTCTCTGCTATGTTGGTCAATATATAGATAGTAAGGATGGCTTTTTCTGGAAGAATCATATTATATGGTCGCCAAAATACTAGGTAAAGATGCTTCCGTGTGAACAACTGATCTTGGCCAAGATTATTATTGAAGGATCAAGAGTAGTAGAAGTTTTTGCAATATGGATTCATTATAAGTTAAAACAAAGTTCGATATGAAGTTGGCTGTTAGGGCAAACGGCGTAACTTATGATCTATAGCGAATAAAAGTTTGATTTTGTATGCGTGTCCAGACTATCCTAAAAGCAGCTTTAACGATTGTCCTGGTTTTTGACCTTGCAGACTGAGCCTGATAAGAAAAAAAGGCTACAAAAAAAAAACTATGTGTCTGGTAAACATCAAGTTTATGCTGAACGTAAAAAAAGCTCTTTCGTAGAATATAAAGTATGTAAACTAGTCTACTTCGCTACTACTATACATGTCAAACGGTATCTACCGTTGGGGCAAAAAAATACGATTTTACCTAGACATCTCCCTGTTTTATTTACTAAAATTGCAGTATCCTTAATTGAGATTGCTCGAACTACTGCATATTGGTATACGATTAAGTTCATAAGCTAAGACTATCACGAGGTATGTTACGGCAAATGCTTCAAAGAACTGGCAAGTAAATCCAGAATGATGAACTGTATTTTCTAATGATTTCATTAATGGGAAAGTAAAATGAAAATCATATAATCTTTTTTAATTCAGATACCTTTATCAACTACGGCTTTTTCCCCAAGGTCGTTCATTCACTAGTCATAAAAGAGCATGGGAAGTTTTATATTTGTTTAGCATCTTTACATATTATTATTTATACGTGAACTAGTCCTCGGAATCGTCGATGTTTAGGTTCAGCCTAGCCGAAAAGCGTCTCACTGGATTTACTTAAGGTTTTTTTTCCAACAAACCTATGGAACAGTACGATAACCATACGAACGGCTTTAGCCTTAATAGTAACACCTTATTTTTGTTCTTAATTTTCCTTGACGTCCCACTGTCCCAATTATTAATGTTTGGTAATAATTTTCGCCCACGCTGAAATTCAAACTGGTCTGGCAGCGTATTGTTTATCTATAGATATTACGGCAACGCATTCAGATACACGCATTAGCCACTCATACCACGTTGCCATCTTCATCGAAGGGTTGCCAACAAGAAAATGGACATGGTTTATGGCAAGCAACGACAACTGGCAGAAGCATGAGACAACTAGGTTGGGTGAGTTTGCCTCGTTCTCTGGAACTTCAATCGGCCTACAACGAAAATTAGTTTCGGTTCAGAAAACGGTATTATTGAATTTATACTCAAGTGGGTTTTTTTTTTCTGTTGCTACACTCCTCTATTAGAATGAGAAGCTACCACTCAGCAACAAATTGCGCAATACCTAATCGCTAAGAGAATTCGCAGCGAAGTAGAGCGTATCGCCGTCTGCAGTGTAACGCACGAGTTTTTTACACAGAACGACCCGGGCCATAAAGCGTTGATGTCGTTTTAGTGCTTCCGCTTGGCGTTCTCACTAGATGGAGTAGAGACAGAAAAAGAAACAATTTCCAATTCAACGAGCGAACTAGGCTCTGTAACTGCAAAAGCAGCTAAACACAAAAGCACGTACACAGAAGTATCCATAGGGTGGTTTAAACCCGACAATTTTAGGACAAAGTCAGTTTTTCGGTTCTGGCCAGCAAGTGAATAGGCAAAGCCATTCGAATATCTTCCTGCAGGGGAGTTTACTGAGCTCAATCGGCAGTTGCTCCTGCAACTTTTCCCTTTGCTATATACAACATTTAATGCAAGCGGCAGTCAAAGCAATCGACCAGCAGGACCATATCGCTTACGCAATTATTAAAAGGTGAAAACTGAAGATATGTAACCCGCAGGTGCCAGGCCTGCTCGAATGTTCAGGATCAACGTTCCCTGCAGGGTATGAGAAAGAGCACATAAAGCAACACATATTTACAACGAAGGACTACCAGGCATCCCAATAAAGATGGCAGAAACAGCGACAGTACGCGTAGCGGGAGTAGTAACGGCGATAAGACAATGTGATCGCCGGTACGTATTAAGGCGGCTCGCAGGCATAGTTCATGAATGAAACGTTAAACTGTTGTCTTTTTGTCATTGAGTGCCTATAGGTCTACCAGACCGAAGATGAAAGGATCTCACATAGGAATAATAGATATTCAAACCCACACTGGATCTTCGTTCTAATACACAATTACTTTTAATAACTATAAACACCCAGGCTTAACTGTTCATTTGTACCTTTCTAACAAGCATCAACTTTATATTGAGCAGTGAGCACTGCCCTACTACTTTTCCAGTGAAATCTAATCCGAGGTCGAACTTGCTCTGAATTAAGGATAAATTTAGTTCGTGCATTTTGATACTTCTTGTACCATTTTGCTTATCTCGTCACGATGACCCTTATGGTCAATGAGGCTATGCTGTGTCAACCCGTTTCATTGCTATCTATTCCATTGTATGAGTTCAGTAATCGTTTTAGCTTGGTGTTCCGTCATTTTTTTGACAAAACGATGCTTTTATTAGCTTACTACTTTGCAGCGATCAGCCCATTCACCTCTATCGCAGCCGTCCCGTTAATAACGTAATTATTCCACAGTCTCGAAAGGGCACTTCGACGCCCCTTCGACGCCCGACGCTTTAAAAGCCCTGGCTTGTGAAGGTACAAATTTTAGTAAATACTAGAGCCCTTTAGTGGGAAAATACCGTATTCGACTTTATGGCAAAAACGGATACGATTGATCTATTTAGAAGATTTACTTCTTTTGTTTTCGAGAGCAGTTATTTTTACCTAGTTTACGTTCGGGTTTACAGCATAAATCGCATTTTCCCACACTTAATACGGTCCCCTTAAGCCCCCCGATCTGCAAGAAAAATTATCGCAGTTCGTTAAAGCCATTTTTGAACTGGTACGTCCATATTTACACAGCACATGTACGTGCAAACTCCTGTTCGATTAGGAGTGCAGCGCCGTGATAATAAGTCAAGCCGTTGAACTTTTTGCTAAGAAACGTAACGCAGTAGTGCTTATTGCACAGATGTATCCTCTATCCACTCTGAGATTGGATGATACTGCTAGAGTCATTTGGACTTGGGCCTATAGGACATTTACAGCGTACTAAACCTGATAAATTCTGTTCGAAATACAAACCTATAATTCTCTGTCATCTCTGTCATTTCTATATACATTTTTACTAAGTTAAGAATTCAAACATTATCCCTATTCCAGAGATCGGTGTAACCGAATAGAATTGCCAGCTACTCCAATCGAAAGTACGACTCTGACAAAACGATCAGTATCCACCTGCGTACGCGAAATCCTTTCACAGTAAATGTCTTAAGCCGCAAGAGAAACAAGTCCATAATGTTACGAATTTTAACCCATATGAACTTTCTCATTTCTTGCTTGTACCTCTGAGTTTGTTTCCATTTTTTATTAAACTTCTAAAAGTGTGAACAGTTATCTATAGCAAAACATTTGAAAAGTCAAGCAGCTTTCAAAAAGGTAGAGCGAAGTGCTAGAGAGCAGTTATTTAGAAAGTTGACGAAACTTTATGAGATACCTTACCTTTTAAACACTTGATTTGATGCTTAAATGTAAGGCAGGTAGTTTAATGTTTTGGCGATTTAAGGTAACGTGTTTGCTTATCAAACTAGAAGAATATGTAGTGTGCTCTAGGTGCGAAAGAAGGCCTAGATACACTTTGTCTCATACTGGAAGAGGCCAGCCCTTTAGCGGAATGTTTAAAGCGCAAGTATCGCATAAACTACGAACTCGAACCATTTATTTTAGATAGTTCAACTTCTTCAGACGTCCTAAGATTGCAGTAACTTGTCCAACACTTTGAACATTCAATGTATAGATCAACATATGGTCGTCTATACAACTCGTTCTGATTAGTCGTTAAGGATAGAAATAAATAGCACTCACTTTTTATTCTTCGGTTGCTTCTTCACGTTGGTCTGTTGTTTCGAGCTGTTGTTAGATGCGTTGGAAAAATTGCTAGTCGCCTGCTGACGATCTCCTACGGCCCTTATGCCGGCTGCATCTTCCGGGCCTTCCCAAGCGAGGTCGGCTCTGCGCTCGCCGACGAGGTCTCCGCGCCGCTTCCGCACCCGAATAGGCGTTGATTGTTGGTGACCGTGGCAGATGACCGCGCCCATACCGCTCTCGCAGAGATTCTGCCTTTTTTTGCGTTAACCGGAGCCGTATCTGCCAGGTCTACTGACGGTGCAGTTGTTAACGCAGTGGCACCCTAGCGTCAAGAGGTCACTCGTCGATAGCGGGCAAGCAGGGCATGGCAGAATAATGACGGTCGTACAGCGCGTCGCATTGGAAGAGCAAAGCGAGGCGATGGCTGAACTTATGCAATTGTACCCTTAATGAACAGTTATCGTCATCGGTCATTCAACGTCAATCGGGCTACACGCTACTTTTTGGCACCGGCTTTATCCTTCCGGAAGAGCTTCTAATTTTGCGATTCCATCTTATCTTGATACAACACTTTGTCGTCGCAAAAATAACGACGTCTCCGTTTCTCTTTGGATTGATCGTCAGAATCACCGCACAGTCCGCTTAGCTGATGGCTGATATTTATACTGCTGTTGTCTCGTTTCTGGCCCTTATTCTGCTGATTTATGGCATCGTAAAAAGGAGAGCCACTTCGCAGCTACGAAGTTGGACCTGGAATTTTGTGGCTTTTGCCTCACAGATACTGCACGGGTATGTTGAATTGGTGCGTGAATTCGCGCTATTGGCGACGCAGAAACCGTCGCGATTCAGACAAGAGTCAGGAGCTGCGCGCAGAAGCTGATGCCAGCCACACTGGTAGGCTGTACAGTCGCTTAATATTTATTCCAGATGAAGACACTGAACTGTAATAGTGTAACAATAAAAGAAATAACATTTAGAAGACGAATAGCTAGGAAAGGCCCAACGTATTTCTAAGCACTAAGCATATCAAGTGTAGCAAACCTGTACGTATAAGCTTCCAAAGGATATATTGATGGCTGCAGGTAGTTTAACTAGTATAGTTACTATGCTAGTTATACTACTTATTACTATTCAATCCTATACTAGGCTAAGCTCATGTATAGGATTGAATTCGTTGACTTGGGAGAAAATTTTTGAACAACGTCATTAAAGTTCGGGCGACTACCTATAACGTATTGCTTAGAAAAGAATTCTGTAGTTTATAAGAAAAAAAAATTGATACAGAGAGCTTTAGCACGTATAAGTCTACCTTAGTCTTCTTTCTACAAAAGAGCTTTTTCTTCCTGGAAAAAACGTTTGGTTGCCTAATGCTATTAGTGAATTTGCTTCGAGTATATTCAGTTTTCATCACTTTGAATAGGCTTACACTGTTATTATGCCTATGGACGCCTTTCGCCGAAAGTTGCCAAAAAGAAAAATGCAACCATTTAGATAATATAGGAGTCTATTCAGGGTAGGAATGTCGGCCTATGATGCTCTGACGAAGAGAACGAAAACTAATATTAAAAAGACAAATCCGTATTTCGAGCCTAAGCCGATTATCCTGCATCGTTCTTCGTACAGAAGATACTTATGAAAAATCGGCTGTACTTGAGACTGACTACGTTAGTGAATCGTTCCAACTCATCCGAAAGTGACAATAGATTTTAAGACACTTTGTGGCTACATTTTCATTTGAAGTTTTTTCGCCTGTACCATTAGCTACCTAATTTCTATGGTTGCGGTTATATTTACAGGTTAATAACTGACAATTAAAAAAAAAAACAAAACTGTACTTTCCTACTTTCGTGGACTTTGCTGTGTAAATATTTTGTTTCGTTTTTCTATAGCTTCATTTCCTGTCTCGAACATTCAAAAAGCTTGACTCCAACACACTAACTTGGTTCCGTTTGACCGTGTGTCCTATAAGTTGGATGCTTAATACACGTCGGATAGGAACGATGGCAGTCGCATTTACGTCACGGGCGGTCTCCGCCGTGCTCCCGTCGTTAGCACTTTTTGCAGTCTTGAACTTTCCTTGTGTGAAAACAATCGTTGTAACTGGGGCCCGGGAGCTATTCGTCGGTTAGATATGGAAACGGGGTGAAGATAGTTGGGTAGAAATAGGGCTTATAGCGAAAAAATAAGTCAGTACAAAGACTGGCAGGTTCGTGGTAGCCTCAGGGGACCGCTCATCAGTGCCCGAGTTCCCTGCCGTTCCTGTACTCAGAGCTGCGCTTTGCAGAACGCTTCTTTAGCCAGCAGCGTCCGTTACATCTTAAACAGGACGCAAAGCACGGAAACCTGCCGAACTACCGTTGTTTAATGAAAATTCTAAGCAAGCAGCAACAGCGAGAAATTCCGGTCAGGTCAAGGCTATGGCCGAGACGCGGTGGGGGGACATGCTAAGACAGCATTGCACTGGCGTATGGTGTAACACATGGCTGCACGACCCCTGTTAGCTTTGAAGTGCAGTGTCTGGACGGAGGCGTCAACAGAACTGGACGAACACTTGCTTATTGCAAGGGTAATCACAGTACACCAATCTTGTACCACTTTCTCAGATTGAGAGAACCACAAATGCGTCTGATCGGCTACTCTCAACAAGCGAAACATATCCGCGTCTTAAACTTGTTCTTAGACTTGGGTCGTAACCGTTCTGTGACCTGATGCAGCATTCTAACCAACACACATCAAAACATGCTACACACAGAAAGAGTCGCTGTTGTAGAGAGCACTCAATGGCGGATACAATAGTGTACAGGATAATACGGTATCTTGCAGGGTATAAAAAGTCGTATCACTGAATTGTGTTTTGCTCGAACGCACAATTATGTACAAACCGATAAGCCGAGATCTTTTTTGGCTTGCTGAGAAGCTATCTGCGCTTGTCGTTTAACGCTACACGCTTTGGATTGAAATAATATTAGAGCTAGGTCTGAACCTAAGCCCAAAATTATGGGGTACAGAGTTCAGTGGGTGGGGACAGCAGTAAAGTCTAGTGTGTGCAGAAAGCAACCTCCCAAAGAATCCTCGGCAGTAATATTCAATAATGCAGCTTATGGCATTTTAATTCTAAGTTCGTCATTGGAAAAATCGTATTGTAGAGCTTTATAATGACATGTATAGTGGCCTTGTAAGCAGGCGCTTTCATCTCGATATACAAAACACCACCACATCATGTAATAGCTCGATGCGAAAATTTTACTTCGTGCCTCATTCATGCGTTACGAAAAATGTTTCCCTTTCTCGATCGGTCCTTCGATCAAATATCTAGCCATCACATGTGACATACAGCGGTGGAACGCGGAAAAGATAGCTTCCTGTTTGATTTAACGCATGATGCACTGAGCGAAGATTTCTGAAACGCCTTTTCAATGGTTCTTTACGGGAACATAACATATTTTTCTTAATGTCGTCGATTAAACAGCAATAACTTTGTAGCGTTTCAATATGTAGGAGCAAATATGTTTTCAACGAATGTTGAATTTGCATGGTGGTTCGTTATGTTAGCGTTGCTATTGAAACTGCTCCTTCGTTCTACTAACAACAAACCTGCCTGCACGCAAAATTATGGAAATCATTTTCTTGTAGTAATTGCTCTATAAATAAACGGGCCTTACAAATAACCTTTGAGTATTGAAGTTCTTTGGGAATTTCAGAAGCACATTTGGATGTCGGAATAATAATGAAAGGGTCCTTAATTGTTCATTTTGCGAATCTAATGTTACTTGGTACGTAATGATAGCAACATTTAATTTATCGATTCTTTGTCTGTTTTTCTATAAATTCTTCGAAATGATGCCGTTCACTATTGATGTTTTCTAAATTACGCAGCTTGTGACAGCATCCATCCATGTGGGTGCTCAATCAATGCATACATTTTAATGCTTGTCAGGAGACAAGCCGTATTTTGCAGTAAGCCTGAGTGTGGTGTAAGGTACGATTCCTTCACAATTGTTTTTTAGTGAGCCAGATCTGTTACTCTACACTGTAGTAAAATAAGCTTTAGTTCCTAACATAAATTGTGTATCTGAGCATGGCAAAGGAAACGGAAGGTCGGAACACCTAAGGTTCAATACGCAGGTGCTGTTTCCGGGCTGATCAGCTCCTTGTTTTACAGGCATCCCATCAAATCAGCACGACACGAACCGTGTATCGATGCCCGTGCTCGACCCCGGACCACCGCAACATGTTCCTAAGCTTAGAAAGCGAATACTTTACTTTACCCACGATGCCTTCAACCATCTACGATATTGTCTGTATCATAATAATAGGTATATAGGCAAACTATAATAGTTATGTTAGTGCTTTCGCTTGACTAGCGTGTCTTCGTATCTTGTACTAAATGTCAAAGTATTGGAGTTTTCCATCTAATAGGTACCCATGCTCATCTCCCTCGTAAATTCCCCTACGCTGCTCGACGGCGACACCGGAAGATAGTAGCATTTGTGTGAGTAGGCCAAGCCTCAACTAGAGCTCCGCCTAAACAGCATTTCAGGACTCGATACGACTCCGTCGAAAACGAGACTGATTACAAATGAACCGATCCAGTGAACTTTCTAAGATACAAAAACACGCGTCGTCGCAATGAAAACTTCCAAAGTGCAGGCTATGAGAACGGCTTCGGAACTAAAAAACAGGCTAACCGCTAAAGGGCGGCAGCGAAGGGGAACGTACGTGGAAAGCGTTAAAGGGCTGTTAACGTCGATAATCATTCTTAGTGGTTCGCCTATTTGCAACAAGCTTTTAAGCGTGTTGCCTGTACGGAGGGCAACAAGTGCGGACTAAAGGGAACGCTTCAACAAGTTAAACTAAGGGTATCATGGGGTAGTTGCTAGCAACAAAGTACAACAATCAGTGTGCTTCACGTCTTCAATGATCATTGTAGTAATACTGTAATGATGATAATAAAAGCCAGTGTTTGTTTTCGTACTCTTTAATATTATCAAACACGCATGATAATAGACCCGTAGTTCTGTCAAATGGTTGCACAAAGCTCTTCACAAGTCCCGTTTGGTGGGGGGCGCTACCCTACCTAGCAGATCATATACGTAGTATAACCAATATGAAACCTAGAGGAAAGGTCTGCTTTTTGTGCAACGACGGTCCCATAAAGATAAAACTACGCCATCATTTGCTGCTGATGGTGCTTGCTTGCCATGCAAAATGAATAGTCTCGTATAGTTTAGCGGTTCTATATACAGAGAGTATGAATTTATGCATGGAAGTGAGGTTAGAACTACTACGAGTAGCCATATATAAGCAATAGTCAGTGTCCATATGCCGTACAGGTAATGAAATGGTATACATCATGAATGGATTAAGGTACCAACTGCATGTTGTCTGCCACTAAACGATATATATATACACCTAGAGATTATGTCCAGGTTGCTACGCGTACAACATTTACAGGAAGCGAAATATCCTGTATAAAATTTTATCGCTGTCTCTATATATAATAGAAGACTGGCAACTGGTGTTTTGATGAATTATGCAGTATGGCTACGTAATTCAACTAATACATGAAGCATCCCGCTTCATGTGATTATCGCGTTATAGGCGCACAGAAGTTCGCAATGTTTTCTTCAAGGTTTGTTTTGTTAGTTCACTTTAAAACACTTCGTAACCGCAGTACTACGTCGATGAAAGAAGTGACCTGTGATATCAAATGCGCTCACATAAAAGTACAATCATATGATTGACTTTTTTTTTACAAAGCAACAGACATGACTAACACATATAAGTATCATATGCAGGCGTTATATAAACAATCAACACATAAAATGTTCACGTCCCCATGAAGATTCACATGGCACATATGTAAATGAAGATCGAGGGTTATAATAAGCCCTTGAGCAAGAATGTTTTACACAAAGAGGTCTGCTGGGGGGTGATAAATTTGCTTAGGGAACGAGATTTGCATTTCTTGCCATTATTCCGTCTCGTTGAGTATTGGGATAGGAATAGGAAAATCGTGGATTAACTAGAGGCAACCATTTTTTTGCCAGGGATTGGAAAATGGTGGGTTACTGAAAAAGCCGCAGTTGGATCGCAACAGCCTCCAACGCCAAGCCGAACTTTGGAGGCGCGCAAGTTTCATTATCTGTCAGGTCGATGGCAGCCGTACTGTCTTAGACGCACAACAAAAAGAAGGAAGACTGCTGAAACGAGTAACACAAACACAGAAAGAACAACAACGTAACGAGAAAGTGCAGGGCTTTGAAAAGGTCACGTGGAGCCATTTCTATGTGTTCCCTTTGTAATGTTAAAGAAGGCGAGAAAGTGACGTAACGATGCAGAGGAATAAAGAGAGCAGAGGACGACATTAGACGGGAAGTTCCTGACCTAGCGGACTGCAGCTATTTTGGATGGCAATAGTAAATGCGTCCTTCCCTGAACGGCCGAAACTTTTCTTTACATTTTTAGACTCTTATGCGCGCCTGCCTGCTGAACGATTGCGAGTTAAATGGCTGCATAATGGCAAAGATGCCGCGCGCCTCATTCATCGACGGAATTCCCGCGCAGTTGCTTTGTCACAAAAGCTGGTTGCCTTTGACCTTTGCCTCAGTCCTACGCCATCTTGTCTCTAGTCCGTCTTTTATCAATTGGCGTAGGATAGACGTCGAAAGGATCAAGACGAAGGGAACTATAAGAAAAATGTAGAACCTCTAACGAGAACGGTTGGGCTCCGTCCAACCAAACGAAGAGAAGAGAAGGGGAAGAGGAGAAAAGAAACAAATGAAGATATACTCTATTAGCACAAAGAAAGCAAGAAAAAAGCAATGGTATACACTAGACACAGCGTACAGAAGAGCACTTGTAGCCATCACGTGGACCAGTAGCCGATGTAGACGTTAAATATGTGTCGGATCGCAGCTATAGACTGGAAAATATCTTTGGCGTGCAGCATCCAAAAAGGACACGGTATATCTTGAAAGAACAGTTATTATATGCAAAGGATTGCAGTGCAAAAGAACTACGGTCAACTTGTTCCCTATCTCAAGCTCCATATATATATATATATATTATTTTCTAAATCGGCCTGATATTTTTGAGAACCTGACAGAAATCTAGAAGCTTGCTAAGAAAAAAGAAAACATGGGCAAGAATAATACTTGGCGTACTTGAATGCATCAAAGTGTGCATAAAAGATGTATTATGCCATTTTCGAATTGACAAAACCGAAATTTTCCACATTCCACTTAAAAATGCAATTCTGGTCCACTTTTAGACCTAGCAGAAAAAAAAAATAAATTAAATAATAAACTTTTTGTTAAGGAAATTGATTTTCTTGGTATGAGCTGAAACTAATTTGAGCCCTTTCGCAGTCAGACGACTAGAGATTATTAAAAAGATTCTCCAGCAGGGTAGCATGTACACCCGAGTTAACAGGAGTTTCTGTAACCGGGGTCAGCTTTTATCATTAAAAAATAAACAAACACTTACTAAACACGTATGCATATCGATCACGTAAAGGTAGCCAGTTCGTCTGTCGTTCTCCTTAGAATCTAATTTGTTTGTCTCTTCTGGCGAACTTCTGTCTCTGTTTATCTTTATGTCGGTATATTACAGGTGCTTTAACATGAGGAAGAACACGTTTGGCGTTCATACGAAGGGAGGCTGTTGGTTAGAAAAGGAAGGAATAAGATATTTACAGATCTATCTTTGTTGAATTTTACAGTTAACGATTTGGGTGCGTACTGTTGAGACACTTAAATGGACCAATCTGCATGAACTGTGTATGCTTATATCCACGTATACAAGCAAATGGTTGCTATTGGGACATAGCGTAGGTTTATAGTCGTCTGTCTTATATCGTGTCAATGACTTGTCGAATAGGGTCATTGGAGCGTGGAAATAGGAAACCAGTCTACAATCTTGATTTGTAGCCGGTTGCATGATAAATCCAACGACCCTCGGTATCCCAATATTGATGTCCTGCGATACCACAGTTGACAGTAGGCCAACTTAGCCTTTCCCCTACCAAACTTGACCATCAAAAGACAATGACGCTGTGCAGTAAAGTGAGTAACGAAGCTTTTCTCCTAGAAGGCTCTCTCTCATACAGTGAAATGATTTGATGATTCTCTTTTAACCGTTAGTCACATGAGGCAACGCCTTTTAAGCTCATAGGACTTCTGAGGAGATTTGTGATAACAGAATCGTTCCGGTCGTTGAAACAACTGTAGTTTTGGCTGTGAAAACGGAAACGGCCGATTGAACGTCCTTGTTCGGGGGGGTAACACTAAAAGACAAGAGCTTTTTGAAAAATATACTAAAAGAGAATCGAACATTTACCACTAAAACAATCATAAAATCAGATTAATTGTACCGTATTTTGTCGAACTGTTTGCACTAACATATTCTTAATAAACAATGGCACAGATAAACGAAGTTAAATAGGCGAACTGTTTTTTGTCCGCTAGTCTGCATTGTTGTTCGCCCTAAGAGATTGCCGAGTGTGACAAAAAATTATGATGGCCGTGTTAAATTCCATAGACCCATCCAATTATTTGTTCTCCGGCCACTTTTTGCTTCCTTGACCCTTTATTTTTCTGCTTTTTCAGATATCCGGGTAGCAAACACCTGTATAGTAACCTGTATAGAAGCTGACATTGATTTATCTGTTCTACCATTTGGACATGATAACAGCAAAATTGGTATTTCGTGCAGGGAACACCACGAGGACGAATAAGATTCAGCTACTGGACACGCTGAGAAGATTGGTTGATATTACCGAGGTAGCGATATTTTCCAAAGCTCGAGGTGGCCACCTTATCTGCGTGCCCTGACGCTAAATGCCCCCTTTTCGGATGAAATGAATGTATGAAGAACGAAATGACAAGGAATAACCGCGCTTAATTAGGGTAGGGAGGCCTAGCCATCATTCTAATTTTACTACAAAAGTTATTGCCGCCGCAAGCTTCTGTTTAATCAACAGGCCAAATGTCATCTCATCAGCTTCCGCAGATTAAAATATAGCTTTTTATAATCAGTTAAAACGAATGGAACGATCCTATAGTCACAGCCCATTTTGCTTCCCAGCCAAGTAATAAAAAACAAATGCGAGTAATGCGACAATGGTTAAAATAGCCGGAGAGAATCGGTTGAGAATGATAGAACCGATCATACTTCTCAATTCCACCGAAAAATCTTACGGAGACTCATAGAATAACAGCTTTTTAAGAATTATGACAAAGGGGCAAACCGAACCAAAATGATAATGTTTTGGGTGCGTACTGTTGAGACACTAAACGGAGAGCCTCTTGTTTAGATAATACGCTTGATACAAATATATGATGATCGAAATGTAAAGGGAAATTAAATTGCGTGTGGTTTTCCACACGATACGCGTTTGCCCCATGCGTTTCTTTGGCGGGGGGCGGGGGGGGGTATGTGTAACCCTCCAACGATTTAAATTTACTTTAATTAAAGGATTATAAAAGGATAACTTTATAGGTCTGTAGATGTACAACTGAGTGACGAGGCGCAATCGCTATCTGTAGCTGATACCTAGACATAGAGGGTGTATCGGCCCGCCGCGTGCCTGCGTAGCTTCGGCGTGCTAATTTATAACACGATCTACGGTGGAAGTTACGAGTTCAGATCTTATCAGTCTGTTTGTCCTTCGATGTGGAAAATATGGGCTCTTCCAACTACAATATTATGGTTTGATTTACCAACTACCTCTCAGTCATCTTACATAGCTTTGGGTGGCGGCCCAGAGGAGACGAAAAGAAAGTACCGTAAACCCAATGCATACATCAGCGTGCCTTGAGGCGCCATCATTATAAGAAGACGCACAAAGCCACCAAGTCACAAAAGGATGATGTCATCTTTACACTGGCCAATATCGTACGATATCTAACAAAAAATGCCAATCTGTATAAGGAGAAAAACGGCAAATAAATGGGTCGACTATTTATTCATTTTAGGCTTACCTCCAAGCTACTGACAACATTACCTACGCCTTCCCCGGGTTTATTTAGATTTTTCCTGAGAGCTAAAGCTGTTTGGATACTTGCATGAAAGAGAAATTTGTAAATGGCGCCTTTATTCTCTCTGAGTAGTAATATGGTGGTGGTGACCGGCCACGGCCTTTCTTAACAATGTGCGGCGGTCGCGCAAACGCCTTACGTTGACATGAGAAATACGAGGCCTATCGTGAGACCTGAACAGCGAAAGCGAGCAGCGAGACTGTGCAAGCATCCTAGCTCCAACAACGGTTGTCATTGGACCCGATCGTTCGACGTCGCACTAGCGACGATAGCTCTTGCAGGGAGAGCACAGTCTTTGAGAATAGATTATCATGCAGGCACCGTCATGAATTGCGAATTCATGGCCTTTTTGCCGCTTGCTCCTGCTGGACACAGCTTACTCACTAGGGCATGAATAAGAAAAGGTGCTCGAAGTGTTCAGTTAAAGTCGTGACCGAAGTCGAGTCGACTTTGGTCCAGTTTAATGCATCTGCATCAAAGAGAACAAAAAATAAACACTCAACCAGGCTTTGACCTGCCCTCATTACTTTCATATCTCTGTTGCACTCCTACGTGTTTTCCGGGCCGATAGGCTTCTTCGAGTACAAACTGAATGAGTTCCGATACTAGGCTCCTGCTGCTGGATAAAGAACGTCGCAAAGAAATTACCCACTGCGAGCATCATCAGTATGCACAAGACCAAGGCGGGTTCTTCCGCACAGCTGAAATGCCTGTGATCAAGAAGCTCAAGGTCAAAAAGCAGTGATAAATAAGCAATGTGTTCCAACATGAACACTGAACTGGGTACAGATGTAACGGTAGCTGTGTGTATACAGTACAATAAAAATGATACAATTACTGACTGGAAAACTAATCGATGGAAGTTTGTGATGAAGTGGGCAGCATGCAGAGGTATTCAAAGTAGGCTGGCTAAATTTGCCCAAAGCGCGCTTAGCGACTACGTACTTTATCATGAGAGAGCGAAGCAGCACAAGTCGCGTATTTTGCCTAATTCCGCCCTTATGGAGATCGCTACTCGTTGTTTAATGAGCATATGTCGCTATAATTAGCAGGCAAGTATACAACGTGCAATGTGCATGCTCCCTGAAAATCCTACCGCACAGCGCTTAGGTGCAGGCATTCACAAGTACCTTCCGTTTAGATCTGAAAGAGCATGACGCGTAAGTTCTGGACCCTTTCTGGGCTCGTTTTGCGCTGTAATTAACAGAGAAAAAGCTACCTGTTTCAAAACAGTAGTCTATCTTCTTCGTATACCACAATGTAGCTTTACAGGATTACGGAAATATTCTCCAACGTATGATTGTACTGATGTTTGATTGTACCTGTCTACTGGATATATCTGTGCGTTAGTCTTTAGAGAGGAACCAAGAAACGTTTTGCTTCTTAGGAATCTTAACTGGGCCATCCAATGTGCGCAAACTATGGGCTAATAGCTGAGGTCCGAACCTATATAGACGCATGGTTGGTTTCATACTGGGGGCCTGTCGTCTGAGAGAGTGCCTGACGGCAATACAAATCGTAAAACTCGAGACATAAAGAGACTCCGGTTTTGTAATTGGGCTTCTCTTTCTTCGAATGTAAGCTCTGTTTAAGGGGCTATATGCTAGCAGAAACTTGGGAGCATTTCGCAACAGCGTTCAGCAACGAGTTCGGCATATACCGTGGCTAATAAATATCTTTGCTAATATGGAAATACACATCGTTCGTTCAAAAGCACCATATCATGTTTTGTATCCTTTTTTTTTGTATCCTATAGCTTCGTTTACAACCTACAAAGAACTGATAAAGACAAAAGTTATCACCTTATAGCTAGAAACACTTGCCACGTACCGGATAGATATATATCCTTCTAAAATATGTACGAATCGCTGTATACAGCTTTCTTCAGTAAGGTGTGCTTAAGGTATTCTGATGATGATAATTATGAATATCGATCGATAAGGGCTTGACAGGAAATATGGTAGTTCGGTTAATTAAAGGCACAAATCGATTAGCGTGACCTACGAGAGTTTCCTGGCCCTTCGGCCATTTGGGCAAGCAAGATTTGCCGTTTTTTGCATTAAGTATTTGCACTTGTCTTACCCATCAGCTGATTCGCATAAATATCGACGAGGCCACCTATGGCGTATCGGGCGTTGAAACGCGTTTATGTTAAATAATCGGCAATTGCACACATACAGTAATATTTGTGTATAATCATAATCAAACAAACGAAGAATTTTTACATAAGATTATAAGGCGCCGATATCGTTAACATATAAATTTATGGACAGATTTGACCTAGGTGTATATGTGACTCCGTGTGATCTGTAACTTCCTTTGAAAACGTGAGGGCATGTATGCATAGTTGCTTGAAAATAAGCATTAGTAAGTAATCAATCACGTTGAATTCTCTGCATAACGCTACAGCCTCGCTATTCTACCTGTTCTCGAACAAACGTCAACGGAGCTAGCAAACTTGAACAGGAACTAAAATCATCTGAAATTTTAACTTGGTGATCTCACACCAAGTACTTGAAATAACAACCGTTGACCATAACACACGCTTAATGCCTGCAAACAAACAATGAGACGTGCTTCCGGAAATTTGGGGAAAATTAGAAAATCATCTGTGGCAGATACAAAATATTCGTTATATGAAACATGATTGCTAAGAACTTTTGTTTTTCTATTAAATGATTTGAAATAGTTGTTCAACGAAATAAAAGTCTACACGCACAAGCACGATTTTTTCCAATATAGATAGTAGTTTTCACACAATTACATATTCCTTTAAGTAAAACCCGTTTTTTTTCAAAAAACTTCAAATTTCAGAGATAAAGTGGTTCCTCCTGTTGGAAGAAATGCTTTAAGCTCTGTCACCCATAGAGGATTGATTTCGTGCTTTGGCCGAAAAAATGAGTCCATGTTATACATTTATTTCTATT
Organism: Varroa jacobsoni; assembly: GCF_002532875.2. Taxonomy (NCBI): domain Eukaryota; kingdom Metazoa; phylum Arthropoda; class Arachnida; order Mesostigmata; family Varroidae; genus Varroa; species Varroa jacobsoni. The sequence continues at coordinate 387,959 of NW_019213683.1, forward strand.
GTATATCTTGTTAACATTCGCTTAAGGCGAAATAGTAACTAGTTAGCATTATACTCTCGCTGAAAATCTGTATTATCATATATCTGCTGCGGCTTCGCCAAAGGCGTTTTCGATGGCTGAGTGTTTTGTACGTCTGCCGCTACATGAAACGAATATTTTTATTTGAATACCCGAATCTAAGATTTATACGTTCTTAACTAGTAGTCTTTTAAGCTCAGGTAGACAAGTTATCATCGCGATACACCCAATATCTGGCCCTTGCATCCGCCGTCAAGTTCTAACCAGTGACTGCAGTTAGATTGTTCCCACACATCTGTATTTCGTTCGTGCCTTCAAGCGTCCTGTCATCCTCTAACGTCAATGACTACCTGTACAGCCTAACATGAAACGCTTTCGCGCAGCCGTTCACTATATGGCCAGGACAGCAACTGTAATTGCTGTTGGCGTTGGCATCTTCTCTCTTCTTCGCTTCATTACATATCGCCTTTAACTATTCTGCTTACATCATGCTGTTATGGTGTGCCGTTACAGTTACCGCTGCTGTTATATTAATAAATGTTTTTCAACTTCAGAGGAACTGAGACGAGAAGCCGTGTAGCAACTGCCTTGACTTGGCCTGAAACGCCGGTTTAGGAAGCCGTGCGGCAGACGCTAGACAAAAAACGAACTACAGATGTCGGTCAGGAACCGTCAACGGCAGACTGCCGCTGTCGTGTGACAAAGGGTTGCAAAATTCAGGCGATAGATAGAGTAAACTCCCCAAAGTAGCAGGTAGAGTAAATCTGGTCGGGTATGTGTTTCGCTGTTAAACAAAGAAGAAAGGATATTGCTACTGAAGATACTTTTGGAAGAATTAGCTATAGAGTAACTTTTATTTTGTGTCAGTTTTTTAATTTCTATCTCGAATATATAAGAAGGAAATGGTATAGGCCGTAAGTGCGACGTCTTGTACGAACCTGTTAGCTGTATTTGCACAAGATAGGGTTTATGTGAAGCTTATTACATGATCAAAGGTTAGCATTTCGCTAGCATACGTAGATAACAAAACAGTTAACGAATTTGTGAATCTGTCAGGAGGATAATTTCTTTTGTGTTCTCCCTTCCTATCCTTTCTCACTCTCTACTTAAAACTTACCAATATAATTTGCAGCTTCAATACCAATTGATATATGAATGTCTAAAAAACCAAAAAGCTCAATTTTTTTACGATCCTCTGCGTACAAGACTTTACAAATGCTTTATATATGAATCCGATTAATGCATATCCTAATATACTCATATAATTTATAACCACTGTATATAATTATTCGTGTGAAGTCGTCTTGTACACGAACGCTATGTAAGATTTATGAGCTCCTGCAGGCAGTGGCGGCCAACAACGTTTTATCCGTACCATTAAACCAAGCAATTGAATTACGCTGACGGTTATGTACACCCAACTAAAGATGAAAACTCTCGCGTCAAAACAACAGCAGCTCCTTGCGGTTTGAGTAACACTCCTGTTTAGGAAATCGTGGGCACAAATATACGTGTGTGAAATCCCTGTGGCAATAGCAATATCGAGGGTATAGTAAAGGGAATAGTAAAGATCTTGAACAGGGTCTTCCCGGTGATATCTCATCCCTCCTAGGAAGCGTTGAAAAGGCAAAAGGTGGGTTATAACGGCGGAAAGCGGCCGTGAGGAGCAAGGAGGGAAAACTGGAGGTGATAACCCTACCATGAACGAAAGGCAGGTTGATTACAGTAGCCCCAACCGTGGTGAAGGCAACACCGACAATGGCGAGGGTAAACAATAACGCCAACAGTGATGCACCTGATCGACCCATCAGATACGACGAACGAAGAATAACTGGGGATTTTAGTTTAGTCTATGGTGAGACAACCTATATATTATCTCGATTCGGTCAGCACAGCTAAGAGATGAGACTCACTTTCATGTGCGATTATTACGAGATGGCTGTCAGTTGATGCTTAGAACGACGTCATTTCGCGACGACTGGTCCACCAAAAGCTGAATATCGGTAAAAAAAAGGGCGTGATGACAAAACCGCGCAGATTAAACATAAATAAAAACGATACTGAAAACGTTGGCAAACATTTGTGTAACGATCGACCTTAGAAGCCTTCCGAAACAACACCTTAGGGCATACCTGACGCGATCCTTGTTCGTCCACTCGTTTACTAGGAAGGCTTTTCCTAAATATTTCTGCTCCTTACCCAGTACTCCTGTAAGCTACGAAGAAATAAGCTGATGCGAGATGAAGGTCTAAGACCGAACGGCGCTTGTAGCAAACCGTAAGCAATGTTTTGACTACATCAGCTCTTCACTTATTGGCTCGTATAGCGGCAGAACAATCTTCAACAGGCAAAGGCGCAAGCTCAGCAGCTAGCGCATATGCCAAGTGTTTTCGAAAATATAAAATAAGCAATATCGCTCTTTAAGCAACAAAGTTAAATGGAAGAGCTTCAAAGCAGGTAGTGTACTGAGAGGATCATTAGTTATTTGACTGTTTACCTTCGTCTTTCATTTGTCATGGTGGTAGTTGAACTCACGACAAGCTACCATGCCTAGGTGTTGTCAACGCACGACTACCAAATATGATTTGATCGTATGCTCAGTAATAACCTGTGTATAACTGCTCAGTATCAAATATACTCTTGAATTCTATCTTTCCCCATAATACATGTTAACAAAATAGTCTACCAACAATGAGATGTTTTGACTACGAGGCGGTTTGGTAGTCGAAACAACTGCGGAATAGGAAACATAAGGATCGCGTAAAAAATGGAACAAAGATAACAATTTGAACTTAAATCGCCTACAAATGCACAAGGGAGAACTGGAAAGGGACTAGATAACCGGGAAACAAAGTACCGTTAATCATTAATGGGGAAGGAAATTCACCAGGGAATGAAGAACATGAGGTAAACAGGGCTTCGGTCAAAACAGAAAGATGGGTTGTAGAAATGCCTGCTTTACATGTCATGTTAAAATAACGTTTTTATCCGTTATCGACTACCTATACAAAGTTCATATCTGGCTCAACTAATGGCCGGATTTTTAAAATTATAGTGAGTTGGTTATGTGCACTATATAGCTCGGTTAAGTATTTTGCAATCAACTGTAAAATTATAACAAAATAGTAGGAATAGGTAGTAGGAATATCTAACAGGCCGTTGTTTTTTTTTTAACTAGTCATGTTGTGACATTCTGGTTTCAACACTCAGATACTCTAAAGATATGTGAAGTATATAATGTAATTCACTCCTACGACTACGGCTGATATTTGGCAGTGGTTTAAACAAATAGCACATACTTCACGTAGTATATTCAGGTCCAGCGTCACAGGCCTGGGTTATCTCGAAGGCCACTAAAAGTAGGAAGTTAAGCATCCGTAAATAGTAGGTGCTAGATGCTCCAATCTTGTTTGAATTACATAAGCTAATAGCGCTCTCTAACTAGCCAGCAAGCATTTATACAACACATGTTATTACAACAGCTTATCAAAACTATCTGACGACCGCCTTTTGTGCTAAATATAGATAGGTCGTAACTTAAGCACGGGATAATATGGGTTTTAAGAACCCGTTGAAACCTACCTGTTCGATATTGATCAGGCCAATTAATCAAATAGCTTGAACAGCAGTAGGCAAATTTTCACGTATGGTTAGGATGTGCTGGACTATGTCGCTTAATGAGCAAATCCTAATAGGCATAATGGGCAAAAGACAACACTGGCACTCGGCATACAGTTCGACCTAGCGCGCCCTTTCAGACGTGTTTGACTAGGTTGAACGGGGCATTTCGCTCTCAGTCGACATATTGGTTATTGCTGCTTTCTGTCCATATGAACTAAGTGGAAAGCACTGCTAATGATAAAATCCGCATATTTCCGTGCGTCACAGTAGACTGCGTGCTTCGCCACGTGATTGCCCCAATCAATATCTGTAACACAGTGGATTGTTCTTCTGTTGTGTGCATTATTCCTTTTCCTTGTCTTAGTCTCAGCAATATTTCTGTGTAGCCGATTGATGGTCACTTAAAATTGCAGAGAGAGAGGATAACGACGTAATCCCACCTAGTTTCGTTTGCCGAGGGAGTGTAACCAGTTGATATAGGATCAACTGAAATGTAAAAGAAAAAGTAGGAGGAAAAATTCATGAGTTTTTTCATCGAGCGATGAGTCTACGCCAGCCAAAGACGATACGGCATTATCAATGACACTGCAGTGGATAGGATCTGGCAAGAATCGTCGAAGGAAAAGGAAAATTCTGTCCTGAAGTTGAAGATAGGGGTTGCGCTCATTGACGTCGGTTGCATTTAGACCTTACCACTACCGCATCATCGGCTGAAATGGATCAACTTTGGTGCGAGTTACTATAGTGATTTCCGACCGGATTCAACCAAACACTTATTATCTATCCACTTTCGTACAAAGTGGCGTCGGCAAAGGGGACGGCAACCGACTACTTTCTATACACAGCAGATCATCAGTTAACACTTCCTCGACTTCTTAGCGCTCAGTTTTACTCTGCAGCCCATCTGGAGCTTCCGGACCGCTAAATCTGAGGGGAGCACATTTCGCCAGTGACGATAAGCTTTTTGTAGTCAAAATAAGGAGATCATTCCTCGGCGAATTCGGGCCGTAATATATGCATTTACAATTTACCGGGCGCGCAAGAGGACGGGATTCCCTTCAGGTAAGATCTGCTGATTCCTTAATCTCTGTTATGTAGTTGTTGCTCCTGTCGATAGAGATGCAACGGATTAGATCTCTTCCGTTGACCCACGCTGTTCTGATACAACATAAAACTTACTCGACAGTTCGATTATAGAAAAAACTCCAGGTATGTACCGTGTTGCTTCCTTTTTTCTTTCACTGCCCCTTAAACAAACGTACCTATGGAGCTAGTTGTTACAAGGACCTTAGTTTGAAACTTGCAGGTTACTGTTCAAATGGTAATATTAGTTTTATAGTTATATGTACATATCAAAAATAGCCTTAGAGCGAACTTCAACGATGCTGACAACAACGGGCAGATAAGCCCTTAATTTTTTTCTTTCTTACCACCTGTCGAAGTTCTATTTACATAGCCCATTGTTCTTAGCTTGTATCTAGGATATAATCGGTCTAGAAATAAAACACCGCACTGAATTCTCTCAACCATATTTTCAGGTGCTTGTTTTGAAGACCGCATTAGTGCAAACCTTTAAATGCCATTTCGAACTTTAAAGGTTGACTCACTTCGTTTACCGGCTTCATATAATTAATTTCAGTGAAACGAGAATTTGTGATTAGATTACTTCCAACCACCCTTCAGGTGCTCTTGTTACCAGTAAACAGTACTCGTAGTAGCTTGAAACCAAGCAGTTCCGTCTTGTCTGTGACTCGTCGGTTTTTTCGTATGTACATTTCTCTAATTTTGCCTTTCACTTTCAGGACTTCTTCGGGTCCCATTCCGCAGTCGTTTTCTCAAAAGAAACTGTGACGGTCAAATTGAAGCCTTATGGAAAAACCTGAAAGAAGATTAAGGCTAAAAACCGTTCCAATGGCGGCAAAAAAGCAAAGGCAAAGTGGCAAAAAATATTTTCACAATGCCGACAACGCGCTTGCTGCCGCTGGTACTAAACATGTTGACGAGGAACAGTGAAGCTACTGGCTTCGAATCTAATGCCATAAGCAGCAGCGAAAAATACGCCGACAAACGAATCAGTACAGCCTGACCCGGCCTAAACTGTCCGAACTGTTTTCTAGGCTTAGTCCCCGTGCCTCTACTGAGCAAACGGCAGTCTGTCATATAGAGGCTCAGCTACCACTTACTCGCCAATCTCTTTCTCCCGGCCATTCGAAGAAGACCTATAGGCAGCGGCTAGTGCCATAATAGGGCAAATCCACTCACAGAGTACTATCGGGAAGTACCTACCCTAAGGGGCTTAAATCCCCCTTATCGTTGAGTTGTCTGGTAGGGTTTAGCAAAAAGAGCAGCCTCGATAGAACTGCAAATGGCGACAGTTAGCACATCTAAGAAGCGAGTCTTTCGGAGATGTGTTCGGATGTATCCAAACCGTCTGCGTCGTAGAGCCAATTCAGCTCGCTTCGCCCCCTGTTTCTAACGAAGATTAGCTGTGGTTATTGTTGCGGCAACTTCGACTGTTATTGCTACTGGTATACTTATACGCGCTATTTCAGGCCAGGAGGAGGCAAGAATCGATTTTCCGCACGAGCTGTCGTTTTCCTTATGGCCTTCGTTTCTCGATCATCTCAATGTGGCCCATGCCTTTGTTTACCCCTTTTCATAATATCTGTTTGATCGATTCTTTGAGAAAACAGTGAGGGGCTAGCACCAGGAAGAACGCATAATGCACTACGCAATGAACGCGCCCAACGTCCACAGCGCTACCACAAGTGAGTGTCAACCTAGGACCCCTGCCGTGGCTTCGATTCGGTTTCTATTCGCCGTCAGTGCCGCTACCGGCTTCTCCCCAGCCGGCAAAACTGCCCCAGCCGTCTATATATATATATCGCCATTGTAGTCGCTTCTTCGTCTGTAAATCTCATCGTCTTCTCATCACTACGCTTGCAGTAAACGTCATTGTACTATTGCTTTTTCGTCTTCCTTCTTTCATCATCGTTTTCCCTTGCATGCTCCAACTTCTGCTGCTAGCGATGCAGCGGCTACATATACAAGACGCAGTCATCAATGTTGCCTGTCTCTCCTCCAGACGGAAAGGGTCTGACGGATTCCGTTTCGTAGTTTGTCTCTCTCCACAGTCTGACTTTGTCATGCACTCAGTCATGACCTTATTGTAGTTTACCGCTGGCGATGAATGTTACTCAACGACGTTGGAGCGGGAGCAAGGAAACAAAAATACAAAGAAAAACGAAGACAATGACGATTCTGAAGACCGACGACAGGGTACTACGAGGAATTAACTGAAAGGCGATAATGAGCAATTGTGATAAAGCATCCAGTTTTGCTGGATTACGGACAAGGACATATGGATAGCAATAGCGGCGGGGGCTCGGCGAGCGAGTGCATAGCGTATAACATAGCACATAGCTATGCAGAATACATATGGCTACACATATAAGCTTCAGACTGCAAACTGCAGAATCGTTTAAATCCTAAAAGTATACACTATTTATTCTGTTGTTACTGTTCCGACTATTTTATATAACACTGACGCACCACAAACACTTTAATGGAGTAACAGAAGAGGTGGTCATCCCATCACATCATTTCTTTGGTGTCCTTGATCAGATACATGCTTTAATGGCGTTTATCATTCTTTGTGCGTAATACGGTCGTTTATAGAGACGCAAAGCATCGCCTCAAACAGTACAGATTTCTCGTTTTTTCAAGAGATTGTATAGCTCACTTTCCTACACAATGTCTTATCTCCTAAACGTCTCACTATGCCACAACAGAGAGAACTTGTAAATAATATGCACTTATTAATATATATTTAGAATGTTATACATGCAACAATCTTTCTCGCCAGGACGCTAGCGTACATTGTTTATTGATCGTTCTTAGGTACACACTGAAGTATTCAAGCCATATTTTAGTTGATCTTGTTAGGCTTATCGGGTCGACCAAATTAACTCGGTAAGTTATGTTAGTAACCTTAATACAAAAAAAAGTATTACACACCTCTTGTATCAATAGTTTAGCTTTGCCGTTCTAGCCTTCCGTTTATTTAGATTTTCGTAGCTTGCGTAACCGCAATCAAGGGACGATTAGTGGATTGACACATAGCTGACCTGCAGCAGATTGTACCATGACAACAGCTCAAAGTCATTAGAGTTAATCCACCGTCGCCGCAATGGCTTGATTTTTCGAAAGAAAAATTTTACCGAAAAGCAATTTCGGACGTCCAGTATACATTTCGTAACGCATAAGCTATCCGCGATTTTTCCTACAGTTACGGTAATTTTGACTCTTCATTTATTTTTGTCTTCATTTTTTTATGTCTTCAAAGCAATAATAGAGTCATTATGATATGCTGCTTTAGTTTACAACGCCGCAGCCTTTCGATCTATCTACTTGTTGAAATCTCATCAAAGCTCGGTCTCAAGTTCCACGAATCGAACCAGTGCCGGCTTTGGAAACGCACAATGTCTCCTACAACAGCAGTTTGCGGTAGACCGCTCCGTTTACTTCTTGCACAGCAACACTTTTTCTTGAATGGATCTTTCTGAAACATGTTTAGCGGGGTGTGCCTTTACACGCCTTTGCCAGTGGAAGGCTACCGGGCGAACCGAGAACGAGAATAGTTTTCGAAAGTCTACGAGGACGAGGAGATGAAGGGTCGAATGTTGATCTTGCACACTGATTGAGATCCAATAGTGATAGTAGTAGTAGTAGTAGTTGGAATAAAACAATTCTGGCTGTTACACCCAATAACACTGCATCTAGCACACTGACGCCGCCGCTGTTGCCGCCTACCACCGAATCGGCGGTTTTCTTATCAACGCACCATTGACAATCGCGCTGGCTGTCCCAGAAAGGCGTTTCGCTCTCGTACTCGGCCTATGCTGGCAGATCCTACTTGCCAACGGTGATATCAAGCCAGCGCGAGTCTGGATCGAGAATACGTTCATAGTCAAGGACCCGCAGCAGAGCAACCTGGGGCAGCGAATACGCAACAGGCCTAGCAGCCAATTCTGCAATGCCTATAAATCGTGCTTGGGAAAGCATCGTCGGAACAAAGCAAAAAATGGCCACCGCGACACTGCGATTAAAGTATTCAACGGCAAAGAGTGATCGGAAAAACGTCTAAACTGATCTGTCAAAACAATTTAGATCGCCCTTCACAAAACGGTTTTTATGGCACGTATAGCATAAAAATGTAAGTTTATACAATATATATATTCTAGTTCAGGAACTTGACGTCTTCATAGATCTGTTTATAGCCTAACAGGTGAGCCCGCGTAGCTTACGTACAAATGATATTTCCTGATACTAAGTGTAGCGGGTCATTTCCTAACATTGACAAGAGTTTAGCTGGTGTTCTAGAAGCCTTAAATATTTTTTAACTAACGATAAATTAATAAGAAACTGCAGATTTGCTGCCGTCGTTCAGTGCTTGCTTCGTTCGAGTCTATACTGATACTTTATTAATACTTAGAGAATATCAAGATAACAGCACGCTAAGCTCAAATCCTCGTGCTCCATTTATTATTATATCGTCTACTATGTTTTACGGACCCCCCTACGATTAGAATTGCCTTTGAACAAATAATATGCAAGGGCCGAGAATTATGACCCGAGCCTATTATTAGCGTTGGAATTTCCTGTAGAATGCGTAACGCATACGCTCGAACTAAGCTCACAGTCAGACTAACAGTAAATCCTCACGACGCTCACGATGGACTATTTCCATAAAAAAATAAACGAAAATAATGATTGATTCATAATTCTCCCTTCTAACCTCACCTTTCGAATGTTGTTTTTTTTTCCTATTCAAGATTTCTCTTTTCGAACGGAATCCTTATAATTTCAGTGAATAAAAAAGGGAATTTTATCTCAGATGTAAACTTTAAATACGGATGTCTCTAAAGAAAAGGTGGAAAGTTGCAGTTGGATTTTCAATACCAAGCTTATTTCACTTTTTACTAAAATCAAAAAACACCTTTATATTTTTGCATCTTGCAGGATGGTTCTTACATATGAAGACTGCTCAAAGTGGTTCGCCAAGTCTAGACAAGGCCTGCTAGACCCTAAGTATGTGCCTCGCTCCGACTGGTCGCCAGAAGGCACTTTTGAAATAAGACAGCGACCCAACGGGTCATGAGTTGACTTACCAAATGAAGTGTAGTCATGTGGCTATCATGAATCGTCTTCGCTTGATGAGGTCTACAATGACGAGTTTCGGTGCTTCATAAATAAAAATACTAGGCCAAGAGTTGTTATCGTTGCTCCGCGAAGAGGACTCCGCGAAGCATTCGTTTGCGTCCTTCATATTCTCTAGATTTAGTGCTGGTTTATTACCACTTCTTTTTCATTCACTAGCAGATTAAATTCATGGCAGTATATGTTACCAAAACGGAGGTCTTGAAAACTAGCTATACACGTTCTTCAACGCAGAACCTGAACCAGACTGAATAAATAACTCGATTAAAATGTAGCAAAAGATTATAGAGGGTGACGACTAGTTCATAATAAATGGGCTTTCTGCTAGAATTCGGGCAAATCATTGCTTTGCTCACCTAGTGAGAAACCCACTATGCCGTTCATTCCATACAAAGTAATAAGTGTAATCTTGCGTGCATGTTAATGTATGCACGACATCATCTAATGTAGCTCTCAATCGAACGGTAGCTTTCGACGTGTACTTAATCGCGCTAGCTAAGCCGGTGGCTGGGAAAAATAACCTAGCACCTGTGGATCTAGGTGTTCAGAAACGCTTTCGTTCCCGGTTTTTAATAGAGATATGCCTTTTTATAGAATGTTCATTCAATAAGCATTGACGTTCGCTGCAGCCTGGCATTTATATTACCTTTAAAGACGCTCGATTAGCACCCCTAAGTGTTGTGCATTGTGTTTTATCTGCGCAAAAGGTTTATGACACGTCATAATGGACTTATGTAGAGCAGTTGTCAAGAGCCATTGCAATAACCTGTACGGAGTCGGATCTATGGGCCAAACAGAAAAAGGTTTGTTCTTAGCGAGATGCATAGGTACCCTATACGCTTTATGTTTATTACTCATGGTAAATATTGACTTATACATTAACTTTCACCATTATCTATCATTGGCTTACGCTGATATCAAAAAGCCATTTTCTTTTGATAACCAGACACGGTTGTGTACAGGCAACTAACCTCATGCACAGAAAATAAACACTGTCTTCGCCATGAAGTTCAGTAATTCTACATCGTTTGGTCAAAAACAAGACTAACCAAATTGCCAGTTCAGCGCACAAAAACACGAAACATTAAATGACTGATATTTCGAGTTGGAACAATTCAAACTTATTTTAAGTTAATATGAATCAATAGATCTTTCCTACTAATCTTAAATACATACGCATTTCCCCTACGTCGCACCTGCTATTGCACATGATACTAGCGGCCCATATTGAAACTACCGTGTATATGCGGAGCAATTCTGTTTTAGATACCTTTTTCTATTTACGCAGACTGCGAGGTTTGTGTCGTCGGCGAGATTTGAAACAGCGAAAGCTGGTTTTTTTCAACCCGACGCTTCGCCGCCTAGGCCAGCGTGTCGAAGTATGCGTGTTTTTTTTTGTTAGGTTAAAAAGCAGTCGTTAAAACCAACTAAGCTAAATCAGTTACAAATATCAATAGCTGTCTAGGTTTTAGGGTCAACTAGGCCCTGCACCTAGTCCAGTTTGATGGTTTCAAAGGTGGAAGACGAAACGATGAAGCGACGAGAGCCAGCGAAAGTTAACTATATGCAAGTAAAATGTGCCTGGAGATAAGACCAAGGGAGTAGAGCGCGAAGGGTCATCCAAGGCTACCAGGGAAACAACTAGTAGGGGAGACTACTAAAGGAACAAGGCCGGCTACTAACTACGAACGCGAGCAGGCGACATTAAACGTAAGAAGGGCAGATAAAAACTGAGACGAATATCCCGGCTTCGTATACCGAATATAAACATACGAAAATGCCGTGCACGTAGTCTATTCGACAACTTGCACATACCAGGCCGAGTTGTACGCTTAGCTCTGCTTGAAAGCCTAGAACCTGATCTTCTTCCCCATAGATAAGGAGAGTCGACGAGGGTCAGGAGTGGCAGCAACATTGGAAAATGTCAAAGCTGAACAAATTTTCCAAAAAATGCGCTTCGTAGACTGTCTTGTGCGTTTTTCTGTATGCCTCCCAGGGCACCGTACCATGTAATATTATTCATAGAGACACACGAAATTACGAAAACTATTGAGGACTATTACAGTGTATGTGAGTTAGCGATACGTGGAACGTGGAAAGGAGAAAGAGATAAGTGGCGGGTGAGAACTGGTAATGGAAAAAGGGGAGCTCATCCTGCCTTTGTTAAATCCTTTGTTAATAAGACGCAGAACAAAACAGCGCGAACAAATGCGAAGAGAAGAGACATCACTAAAACTATAGCGTGGCTGTGTCGTCAATATATGTGTCATTATTTTTTTCCAATTTTTGTTAGTGTCATTTTTGTTATAGTAAGTGAATCAACATCGGTACACCTAGATTTCTTAAAGTTATGTCCAACTATGTCACGAATAAAAGCATCCAAAGAGTTTGTGTTTGAAGTTTACGGCAAGAAAAAAAAGCGCAAAAAATTAAAAATAGCTATCTGTTGGAGTTTACTGGAATGACCCAATTCGTGATAAATACTTTCCTTTCAAGAATGGCCGCTAATTTCTGATCCGAGATGTTGGCATTATCAGAAATAGGTTTTTGTACCTCGTCGATGATCGATTTTTTGTTTCTTACAGTTTTTAGACTACACATGAAGCCTGGCAACAGCACCTCGATTTCGAGCAACCAAGAGAGTTTATAATCTGACCGAAGAGTAATTCACTATAGTTACTTCGAATAGGTGATCTTTATTTAGATTACAAAGATGAACCCTTTGCCTTTGCTAGGATGAGTTTGGGGTATTTTTCCATAAAAAGCTAACTTCTTTTAAACATTAAGAATAGCGGATGAGGTTCATGCGTATACAGTGCGTAGTCAAAATGTGTCGCAATTTGTTCACGATATCCTACATATATATCTCTATGATGTTATCGATGATAAAGACGCAACTCGTACCTTCCACATAATTATATTCTCGTTCCTTTCCATCGACTAATAATCGAATAAAGCGGCTAGAGAACGACACCTACGATGTCAACGTGGAACGATTCGGTCGGCATTGGGTTGGTTCGAGTGTGTATTGAACCTCATTGCTAACGCGCCTGCCAACTTCATATACGTGTAGTGTTTAATTCTATCAGATGTCAAATGCCTCGTTTGTTTCATTCTTGCTCAACGGTTCGCGTGTACGTCAAATTCAATAACATAGATTTTTGCTTCAAGGGTGCTGTAATACAGTAAGCACAAGGGTTCAATTTTTGAGCGCCATAGTGACTCTATACATAGCTCAATAATGAAACGCTTTTAGCTCAGTGGCTTTTCAGTGATCCAATGCCTTTCTGATCCTGCTCGCTTAGGTGATCAATGATTGTTAGCTGAGACTTCTGCGCTGAGTCGAACTCTACCTCCACTGCCAAACCCACCGAACATTACTATTCTGCTTTAGTAATGGTAATATGGAGGGAAGAAGTTTACCCAGGCAAACGTTTACCCAACTTCCCAACAGGGTTTCGTTTTTCGAACACCAGGTAGTCTGGCTAAGCAGTCAAAAGTTCTTATCGACAGGCAGCAATCGATTATTTCATATCTCATTGTTCGCCCCTTCGTTTAGTCTACTGGTATACGCTATACGATAAACATCCGATTTGGTTTCAACAGCATTTCTGATGCCATTGCTTTTATTTTTCGGTACTATAACTAGAAAGGCAAAAGCGGCTCGAAACGATAGAATCTCCCATTAACGCGTTCTCCCTATGATTGTTCCGTTAAATCAACTTGCACCGTCGTATTGCCCCTTGGTCTCCATTAGTCCATCCCGTAGCTAGCCAGCCTATACATCGCAATACACAAGTCATTACCGCAGTTGCGCATAAAAAAGAGCACAGGGCATTATATTCCTACATTTTGCAGGCTATATAACAGAGTAAGCTGATGGCGTCTTGTGGCACCTTTAGGCATATTGTTTCTGTTGGGAAAGGACACATTTCATGCATTTTGTCCGTAAACTGCACCGGATAACCGACAAGACCGACATAGGCGGTGCGAATGCAGCGAGTAGTAGGGCTTGTTGGTTGTGTCTTTAGTTCGACAATTTGTTTCTTTCTTGCCTACTAGGTCGGCCTGCAATTGTGGCACCATTTCCATCAATGCTTTTACAGCAGGTCGGCTTCGCTCGATCCATCCGGCGGAAACAGTAGCAACAGCAACACTACCAATAGCCCTCGTTCCCCAACCATTCTAACACGTCGTCTATGACTGCAGCATGAAGCTAGCGAAATAGATGTCGATAACGGACAACGAACAGACGGAGCATGATAGACGAATACAGTAGATGATGGAACAGCGGAACCTCCATGCCACAAATCCCCAAAACATCCCACCAGCCGCAGAAACAGCGAAAGGTAGTCACTCGTGAACACTCCCAAAAACATACACAAACGCAGACAGTCACGTCCATTGCGAATTGAAAAGCTATGTATGCCGATGCGAATGTAGCCGTTGTAGGATTCGAATGTAACAAGCCATTGCTATAACTTGCATACTCTCGCACATTATTCCCCATGTTGCGTCTAGAATTCCGCGGGGGCCGTTGTTTGGCGAGACAAATCGCGTCTTCTCCTGTTCCTATCCAGTAGAGCAGGCAAAGGACCTTGCCTCAAGTGCGACAACGTCTCGTGTGAAAGCAATACGCCTGTTTCGTGTTCTTGCGACTATGTAAGCAAAGAACGGCCAATGAACTCTGGTGCATTCGTCTTTTCTTGTGGCATTTACGTAGGTCTTCGCATTAATCCTCCGCACGGTTCTAATAATGCTGCCCCGTGAGCAGAAGAGATCTTTGTGAGAGGTCCAAAGCGAAAAATAAAGTGAAATATCATCAAGATCTGTATGGATATTAACGTAGTAATAGTAGAACACGAACAAACGTGTGGCCAAAATTCTTAAATAGAATATACAGGCGTTCAGGACCGCTTACCTCATGTAAAGATCGACAGCAGACTGTTGTACGAAGGAGACGTACCTATTACTAGAAACGGCGTCATAGGACCGCAGCTAGAAATCGCTCCTCCTGCTTCACATAGAACGTAAACTAGAGTCGTTCAAAAAAGAATTTTGCAGACTGAAGTTCGCTGACCCCGTAGCTCACTACTCTCGAACTAGAACACACTGTAAGTGGAAGGACCATTATTTCCTATCGGAGTGTAGGAAAATAGCAAAAGTAAAGTAATGACAAACAGGCCAGGGACTTCCTGGGTACCTGCGCGGAAGGATGAGTCTCCTTACTGCATTCCCCGAAGGCTCGACTAAATTTGATTAACGGTTGCTGTTTAACAGAAACACATCCCGAGAGACTTACTTATGCTAGGAAAATCATCCCACAAACGATATAACTATTTTATGCAATCAAATATGCATTACTCGAATACCTTGTAGACACCGCGCAGGTGACAAGTAGGCTTAAACGATCTGCAATACTAGTGCTGGAAGATGTGAGCTTTTACAAAAAAAAAAATAAGGTAAATGTTAATAAATAAAATCAGCTGAACTCAGTATAAGATCACCCAGTTTCAGGAAAAAAATACCTGTTTGTAAATGGTACTTTTACTTGAAACACTATCGGTGTCTCATTGATTCGCTTGTGTCTTCCTCTATACGTGCATCGTTCTCCATCCTGAACTGTCTTTAGTTTTCGCATCTTGAAAGCTTCCCCTTTTCCAACAGCGGTACACCGAATTGTTTCCACTTACACAGGTTCACTCGAAAAAAAGATCGGTGGTTATGTCCAAAAGACACTAGTCAACCGACCACTCATCCACAACGTTTCTTGAACCGTAGCAAACGACCTAGGCATCCAGGCATCTGAATCGTTGTTGCCGCACTACTATACTCCCTGCGCTAACTGGCATTCTGAACAGATTTTGGTTCCTCTACGAATTTCGGATGACACGTCGATGCCCTTACCAAACCCAGTCTCCGACTTATCTCCGACGCTCAATATT
Source organism: Varroa jacobsoni (assembly GCF_002532875.2). Classification (NCBI taxonomy): domain Eukaryota; kingdom Metazoa; phylum Arthropoda; class Arachnida; order Mesostigmata; family Varroidae; genus Varroa; species Varroa jacobsoni. Next base: position 403,762 of record NW_019213683.1, read on the forward strand.
TCGCATAGCCGGTGGCCTTCTCTGCTATTCTCCATATTGGGACAGCTTTTTTTGTTTGATTTGCCCCATATGACTACACCAACAAGATTCTTACGGCGTTTTAGAATTAATCATCCGGCAATACTTAGATCAAAACTCCAAATGCGGGCGTATCGAGTGACTTCTATGATTTGGCGTGCTGTTCACTGATTTTGTCTGTCCTACTCGAGCGACAGCATATAGCTAATATCAAAAACTTCGATCAGTTTTACGCCATTTTGTACGCGCAAAACGTTTTTCTGGTATCGTCCTTTTTTTTGAGACACCCTTGTCTCATTTCGTCGGTCTACCACAAATAGTCGTTGGTTTTCCTGATGTCATTATTCTTTCACATTGTAGCGCTGACATATCTTATACAACATATCCTGCTCTATCCTTGCCTTCATCTCAGTTGGACTCTCTTCATGTCCCGACTTAAATGACAACCTCTCCAATTCATCTTATTGCTCATTCGCTGCTCTATACCCTTTACCGGCTATTTTCGGTTCGTACCCACTGGGTTTGCCGACCGTCTGCAGGCCTGGCTTTCCCTGTCAGCGTCGTCTTCTTTGTCGCTGGAATATAGGGCCGGCGACGGAATGCTCAGTTGGTCTCGCCCTCTCTAGACTTAAAGACAGAAACGGGATTTGGCTGTAGACTATCCAGCTAGCAGACTCTCTAGCATCCACTGAGCGACAAGACAGACATCGAAGTCCTGACCGACTAACAAACGGACTAGTTTACGAATCCAACGGTCCTTACCCGCCAAATTGGCTTTGCTATATTCCACTCGATACGTTTCTTCTTCAATTGGCCTCCTTCAGCTGATATCACCATACACGAACAAACATACATCTATACACAGACGAAGAGAGGAACTCGTGGGACTTTTCTCGTCGTCTGTGAACCTCTTCAAGTCTTGAAGGGCAGCGATTGCAAAGGCAAGATGAGACGCGCCTGTGGGCTATCCTTTTTCAGTTTGCGTTGCATTTCCTCGTCCGCGCTATCCGCGTTCCAGCTACCGTAGGCTGGCCTCGCCATTTCGCGGACGTTGTACAGGGTATCCTCTCGTAGTTTCTATAGAGCAACCGACTTATCTAAGGGTACTCAAAAACAGGAAGCTATATCCTGTACCAAATACGTATTTATATGCAAAGGCATTTATGTTAGAATCACTGGAAATGAAAATATCGAAATCAGTCGATTCCGTCATCTTCTACAGCTGTTCAGCATGGAAAATGTTAATGGCATACTACGAAGAGAAGATACGTCTGTACTTTGGCAATACGTATACGTAGCGCGCAACAATGTTCAGTTTATGAATGCAACACAGAGTGAATGAGAGCTAACTTTTTTTAATCTGTAAAGCCTAGAACTTCTCAGAACATTTATGATGACTAAAACGTGTAGTGATATTCCCGCTTATTGTGTTTGGTTGTACAATAGATCGAAAATGCGGACTCAAAGGATTTGAAAAAATCATTGAGCTTCAGCTGGAGATCAAACCCAGGCCCTCGTGCTGTGGAGTACTAATTGGCCCGCTACCAAGTCAGTCAAAAGGAGATCGACAAATGCAGTAACAACAATATCTTGAACCTGCCACACACCATAAACTTGGTGACATCTTATTTCAATATGGAATAACCTAAGTAAAAGCCATTCCATAGAATATGATATTTCATAAAAAAAATGCACTATATTTTATCATTCCAGGTAAGTACCACATAAGGAAGCCCATAGAATTGTTTTGTTCTCTAAATAGGTGCACACTTGTCCACTGTTTTCCTGTTTTCGGTATTTTTTCGCAATGTAACTGTCAAATGCTTTTAACGCGAATGCTATACGGGGTTGTGATTAACTGACCTTAAGAAGGATCTGGTCGGACATATCAAAAGGACCCCAAAACATTCCAGCTAGTTCCAAAAATTGAGAAGAGAGATTACCTTAAGGAGCGCCATAGTTAACTACACCGACGACCTGAGCTAGAAGATAGAAAGCTTTTTTGTGAAAACTCATACAAACGCCATTTTGTCGATAAATGCAGCTTCTTTCCATAGTGGGCAAATAGTAGCTAGGTAACTAGGCAAGACAGAAAAAAACAGACCGCAAAAGATATTGCTTTCTTGCTGTTCCACATAAGGTGATCTGAAAATCGTTACAGGGGTTAAAAATGTGAGAATACATATTTTAATTAACAAAACAAAGGACATTTAAGCATCTTGTTATGTCCTTTCTATTGATTTGTTTCGCCCCACATATTTTTCGAACACCTAGGATTATCGTCGATTGCTCTGTAAATACCAATTTAAATCTAGAAGAAATATCAAGGCAGACTTATATATTAGTGCCTTGTGTATACCTATGCGAATTCATTTACTACGTTCGTGTATAAAACATTTTTTGTTAAAACATTATGTTTATGCGTTATTTCTGGGTTTCTAAAAATTTTCAACCGGCTCGAGCATCCTATTCAAGTAGAGCTTTCATCGTGTGCAGTGTCTATACTTCGATTGCGATTGTAAAAGAAAAGTGGTTCACGACCTGGCCATGTCTCCTGAATTCTCCTGAATGTTTGCTGTTGTGTTAACAGTCCTCTAGCGGATGTCATTAGAGGATTGTTTTCAGTTTTTTGCACTGTAAGTTTCTTTGCGGGTTCTGGTTCGCTTCAGCGAAGCTTCTGCCTAGAATTAAGCCCCCACCACGTATCGTAGAGTGCTGACTCCGTTCGGCCCCGTTTGCTTCGTCTCTTTCATTGATGCTGGTTTCTATTATAATTACAGAGACAGTAGCTACTCACTCAGATATTAAATTTTCTTTAGGAAAGAGAAAAATAGTGAGAAAATGTGTTGATGTAGGCGACCCTGTTCCGAGCCATGCGGTCTTATCGGGAAGTAATTCGGTTTGTACAAGGTGGCAGTCATAGTTCGTTGATTTACAAAATTGAAGAATACCCAGCACATGCGCGAAAGACCAGTGTAAAAAATAGGTAGAAAATGAAAACAAGCTCTTTCTGCCTCGTCTGTGATGAACAGATTAGATTTGAGGTGTAGAGAAAAGTAGATTATAGTTGATTATAGAACACAGATTAACTTAATACTTATGTAGAATTGGTATACAAATGGTGACTCTCGGAATTGTAGCTGCGGAATCCTTTTTCTAATGAAGTACCTGCACAGAAAGCACAGAAGGGAGTATGAGAACATTACTGTGTAGTAGTGAGGAGGTTGTTTCCGTAAAAGTGTAGTGGGTATCGTGTTTTGCCGCTGATCTTGAGGTGCACGTGGTGGTTTTGGGCTCGAACCCGCGCGTGTGTATCCACTCTGTTTTGTACTGGAAGCTAGTCGTCTGACGAAGTTCATGACACAAGGACCGCACGTAAAGCTCGAAACATTAGTTTCCTAGGGAGGAACTGCATTTATAGTTGAAATCGTTGCAGTGACAAATAACATATGCATTCCAATCAAACTACTGGATATCTTACAGTCAGCTTTTTTAGGCTTAAACGGCGTTTCTGATTAAGTGTGTTACAAAATAAACTTACTTATGCAGTAATGTTTTTATTGTTAATGCATTGGTGATATCGAATGCGTTTATAAAGATAAATGCTAACGTTCCGTCAGTTTGCGTTTAAGTTATTTTTCCTTGCGTTCTAAGTTTATGTTCATTACATTCGATTAGCCTTTAGCCTTAGTTCGCCATACGATAGTATACCTCCACGCTGTTAAACTGTGCAAAATCTTGGCCACAAGTTCCACCACACAAACTCAATGCAATGTCGTGTACTCGTATGCACGGCCACACTAGAGTCGACGAGATTGCACGAAGGTCTATTGGCCGTATTCGGTCTAGAGTAACCGATATTGACTTCCATCATCGTTGTGCAGGTACAGATCATTGTCTTTAGGAAGCAGCGTCATCGTCACTTCAGCCATCATTTTACCGGGCTGATATCTTTCATTATCAATTTTCCCGCTAAAAGCCTACCGGTCGTCCACCATTTCTGATTGACGTAATACCTATTTATAACGTTTATTCATTTAGAGTGTGCACTAGTTTAAGGCGTCAGATGCCCCTCTGCGCACGTGCGTGTGTAAAATAATCATGACTACCAAAAAACCGTAATGGAATCTTTAGCTTCATCTTAGCCAGCGCCCGAAGTCAGATGTGTAGTGCGCTTTATAGAACAAAAGCTTGACCTAGAAGACGGTCTTGGATGAGATCCGACGACTTGTTAAATCGATAAGGGGCGCGTGAAGAGCCCTTGCTGGTAATGTGGTAAAACCTTATGTTTAAAGCAACGTTCCTATGAGATTGGACGTGCTTCTAAACGTTTGCATCTGAGCAGAGTCGATTTAAGTTCACCTATCGTTTAGGCAGTGCGGGCGAGTATTCCTAGTAACGCTAGAATGACTTACCTGCAGCCAGTAGAAAATAGCTAAGCTTTCCTTGTAATAATAAAAACCTAATTTATATATTAATTATTTAATTTTGTTCGCATTATATGATAATAGTCACCCGAATAACATCGCCCATTACTTGCCGGGCTACCCCTTTGCTTGGTCAAAACAGCACCTTTACATTTTAAAGTTTCCCGGGGCAATTTTGCGATGTAAGGTCACGGCACAAGTTATGCCTAACAATTTTGACAGAAGTAACGGACTAAACTGGATATGTTGAAACGTTATCCCGTATTTGAATATTTCCTGGAAAATATTTCGTACGCTATTGTAGTCACATGATAGAAAAACATACCAAAAAATTTAGAATTGTCAGTCGTTTGCTATAGATAATGAGGCAAACAGTGTCGTTCTTGATTTTGTTTTTGATCGTTGTTCATTTTTTTATTTCGAGCTTCCTAATATTGATCATAAACATTTTTATGCATCATCTCTGCGAGCCCATTAGCGCTTAACGGTAGTGAATAAATAAGAAGCAGTTTACTCCGATTAGTAAACGGTGTACGTCTTGGATAATTTTGGGTGCTTCAGGAGCTCTGATGTGAGCGGTGTTTTCTTGAGATGCCCCTCCAACTATATCACGGTTGGATGCGTACCTTGACCGGGCTGTCGTGCGGTCCAGACCATTTCCCCTTTCCGCTCGTTGTCTATAGGCAGAGTGCGATTGTAGCTGACAATTGCCAAGCAAAAGCACTAAACTAGTAGTCTAATGGCAGCACGAAAATCGTCTTCGAGAAGACGACACGGAGTCGAAGCTCTTTTGAATGTAAACTATTTACTTCCTAGGATGCAATACAACGTATATAACATACCCTGAAGTTATTTGGTGTCAACCTGGTATCCAATTCATTTTAAAAAGGTTCATTTTGGGACCAAATATACGAGTAATAGTTTTTCACGTTCTTTACCATAGTCGAAAGAGCAGCTGTTCTTTCAGCGCGCGGAACGAACTCGATGACCCTTGAACTATATGGCGTCTCAAAGATGTCTGCACCCAAAGGCAGAGGGCAAGTGACATCTAGTCAATGAAGGTCTGCCTATACCGTGTATAATAGAATCGACTGACGTTATAACCGTTGCCACTAGGGACGCTGAAGGTTGGTGTTTCAGTCTGAGTTGCTTCTGGTGCTACCCTGGTTCCGCCCTGCTATGTCTATAATGTACCCTAGCAGTTGTTCCACCAGCCACCGATTGACCGGTCACTATGTCTGCCACGCATCGAGGCTGGTGAAGCTATTTTTGGAGGGCGTACTGCTGCTGCCACCGCTAGTCGTGCTTATTGCGCGCGAGAGCCGACGAGCAAACGACCGAAGCCAGCACTTCGAGGTTCGAGAGGCCTCCGGCCACCAACGGGACCAACCTGGAAGATCTGCTATCGCTGCCGCGCAAATTCAGGTAAACGGCTTTGATTCGGTAGCCCGACGAGTAGTTTACAGTTCAGCACGACTTGCGTGCGACTGGCAGCGGGAGAGTCGTATGAGCAGGCAGTACGAACTTGAAGAACAAGTCTCCGCGCATGAAAAGTCCCTTTGTCTGCTAGCGCCGCCGTAATGACAAAATTTCGGTAAGATCTGCTAGTTCCATCGGCGTCGCGACGGCCCAGCCAATCCTTTGTGACGTCTCGCTAGACGCCAGGCCTCTCGGGCGTGACGATAGTGAACTTGTGAAGTGTACTCGGGACCGCATTGGCACCACAATTGGATAACGTTTAGAGGAACACATCGTCAAGGTGGTTATCACGGGGTTTTTTCGTTATCTTGTTCGTACTCACCTTCAGGTATAACCATCTCATAATTATATAAATATATATATATATATATATATATATATTTATAATAATTACATCAAGGTCGTTGTACGGTCTTACCTGCGACCATCATGTCATCAAAAGACCTCAACGATAAAATCTTGGCGCAAATCAACTATAAACCTAGCCTTAGTTCATCGCGAAACTCGCCCCGGCTTTCTCGACCGAACGCGCGTCGTTCGTCATCGACAAACCGCTCGCAAGTATGGAGTGAGCGTTCGCCAAACGACGCTAGACGGATCGCCGAAAGCTCGCTGACGATTGGAGCCGAGGATGGTGGCTGTATCGCGTGTTTCAGGAAAGGCTGGTCGCCCAACTGGGGCAATGAGTCTCGTATCGCTCTCATGTTATTTGTTACCATCACTTCCATCTATGTCGTAATCTATTGGGTAATTTATGCTTCTAAATTGGACCATCGACCAGGCCTCTTCATGAGCTTCACTTGCATCCTATTAGCAATTGCACTGCTTGTTACCGTCGCTACAGCAAAAAAACTATGGGAAATGTTCTCACACGTAAACATCGAGGTGAAAAGTCCTCCATCAACACCCATGCCAGTAACCGAAGTATGAGGAACCATCCGGATCAAGCCCAGAAGAACTTTTACAGAATTTGTTTCTGAGTTTCATCGAAACACCATCGATCTACAGCAGCAGCGAGCACATAAAAGCTCAACATGTGCATGACAAATAGTCAAAAAGTCTGTAATCAGCTGTAACATCAATCATAGACGACAGGTGGTGTCGCGTGACAATGTCTGCATGTATTGTGACGCATGTGATAGCTAAACGGCATTTTACATAACGTGTGAGATGGTTGATGACTTTTTTAGAACTTCCTATTTTTTTTTTTTTTTTATATTACTTAAGTGTATTTCCGGTGAGGTGTTTCAGTGATGCCACACGTCTTTCTCCGTAAATGTTCTGTCTTAGCGGATACCTATGGGACGCTCTGTACGCCAGTCCACGGCGTGTATATTCCATGCTAACACTTTTCTTGGCAGATTCTCTGCCCGGAGCGCCTCACCACTTCCGCCTTTGAACTTTTTCTGGATGTTATTAGGAAAGCAGTGGGGTGCGCATTCTCAGCTTCGTAGACACGCAATCTCTACGTGTATTTTATGGATTATATATATGCGTAATGATAGTTATACGTTCTTAAACTAGAGTGTCCATAATGTCTAGAAAGGTGCGTAATTTAACGTTTTCCCTAGTTCTAAAACGCTCAGGTAAAATTTAGATGACCGTTTTAAATGTATCATCGTAACCAATTATAGTACAATTCAGTCTATCAAAAATTAAAGTATGCAAGTACTTATATTTTTTTTTCGGAATTCTTTAAATAATTAGAATAAAAAAACGACAATGTGTTCAAAGTGTCAGTTAATTTTGCAGATTCTTAACTGGGTTCCGCTCTGGCCACAGGCACATGGGTCTGTGGAAGCGTTGAACACTTTATCACGCCCAGGATGATGTTGTTACGATGACAACACAGCCAACATTTGCGTTTTATAAGCGTAAATGGATGCCCTGTTACGCTTTCGTACTATGAATTTATGTAATAAAGCAACTCTGCATTGTACGCAGCGCAAGTTAATAGTATAT